>NC_090924.1:550117926-550417926 GCF_040938575.1 Ambystoma mexicanum | reverse complement strand
TTTTTCTCAGAAAGAGTCAAGATTTTCAAATGAAAGAGGCGCTTTTGAATTACAAACAAGAATTTTCCTTACACTAGAGAGGCTATGAAGATGCAAGATACCCAACGGAACAGCCACAAGAACAGCGGCGCCTCTGCTCTGACTTTTGCCTGCCAAAACACTTGTCTTTCTCCAGCAAAAATATTAGTGCAAAGATAATATTACCCGTCAAAGATCTGGTCAAAGGGTTCTGGACTGGAATTCTGCTAGCCCACCGGACACGTTTCAGGTGCTTGGTTCTGCACTCAGCATGGCACTCCGGTCTCTGCACGGCCTCCAAACTGGGTCTGACGGGTTGGTTCTGGAGTTATAGCAATTTGGTTACAGCTCTGCTCTACTGGTTTGGCTCTCTGGGTTCTGGCAAGAGTTATTGGCTAGAAGCAGAAACAGCACAGCCAGGCTGTTCAATTTTTGATGTGCCCCTTTGAAAGTCTGGGGTAAAATCAGGTTGCACGATTTTAAAGGCCAAGCTGAGAAAGGTTCAGCTTTGGAATTGGGCCTTCTGCTTTCAGAGTTCTGGAGTCTTGGATCTGGGTTCTCCTGCAGAGCGCTTCACCAGTAAATCAGTTGATGGGTGAATCTGTGTGTGTCCCCCTAGGTCTTAAACTGTCCCTATGTATGTATTTCCCAAAGGAGGTGGGTAAGCTGATTATACTAACCCAACCCTCTATGAATCCGATTGGTCAGAGTATTTCCCCTCTTCTGATTTCAGAAGGAAATCTAGTGTCATAGTGATGCTGCAATTTACAATCCAAGGAAAAACCTCCCCTTTGTTTCTACACAGATAATCTATTTTTCATATAAAGCATGTTTACAATATCACCAACTTGCTAATAATACATATTCACATCACAGATTTAATAGAGCATATATCTGAGTCCCATCTTCTTGAGAGTTTCAGTTCATAATTGACAGTTTTTCGCGCTTTTGGTTGGTTAGCCAGTGTCAGATCTGTACACATTTTTCCACATACATGCGCATGGCATCTGGGCATAATCCTATGAAATTTCATATTCCTAGCCTTATCACAATTGCTACAACATCAACATTTTGGTAGTCCGGTCTCTGAATATCGCACAGGGTTCAGAGTCGTTTCAAACTGTGAGCAGCATTTTCACATTAACAACCTATAAAATACAGATTTTTCCAAGTTTTGCACAGTTTTCTAAGAGTCTTTTTCCAAAAAGATATTTCCTTGGAGTTTAAGATACACATATCTGTCTAGTAGTCCCGCCTCCAAGGTTGGGCTGGGCCAAGAGCAACCTGGGCCTCTCTTCCTTTGGCAGTTGGTTTCTGTTGACACCCGAATTTGCATTTCCTTTCAGTCAAGGGAGTCTTTTGTCTCCACTCAGAGCAACAGGCCAAAACCTCCTCCAACCTCCATTAACAACTCAAAGCCAGTTCCTGAGCAGAGAGCAGGAGGAAGATTCCTTTGTTTGGGAGTAGCTGTGGAATGTCTTTGAAGTCCAGTGTGGCTGACATTAGTTCACTTTTAAAACACTGTTTAAAATGGTCTTTTCTAAAATACAATTTACATTTTCAACAAATATACACACAGATCTCTTCATTCCAGTCTTTTTAAAAGATAGAGATTGAATTGTTACAACCTATATGGCTTTTGATGGCAAGTCTCTTCCTTTCCACAATTTGATTTTAAGACACACGTTTTAAGTATAAGTAAATGACAGCTTGGACACAGGCGAGCGGCGGTACTCCCCCCACATCTGACATATTTTTCCCAGGCAAGCACCTTTTCAATGTGGATTTTTTATGATGAAAGGTGCTTCTCCTGACATTGTGCTTATGAGGATTCCTTAAATAAGGTGATGGTGAACACCCCACAAGGATGTTGGATCTTCCCTGCTGTTTGGGAACCATGATTTTGCACTTTCAACAGCCAAGGAAAAACGGATTTTAAAGCACTACTGGGTTTTCCTTTGGAATGTAGCACTGCCTTTTCAAGTAGTTTCATTTCACTCTGCAGGCAGCCCAATGATAGGTTTTGGCAGTGTGGTCTCCTGTTTTACCACTGAAATTGGCCAAAATAGATTTGGCAGCCTATTTTTCAGGTTTCCCTGCACACTTCTCAGAGATTTTTAGCGCACAGGGCTTTTTGGCAGCCATTCTGTTGTTTTTGATGAAAGCAGCACACAGTGATGTTGCGGGGCAGAGCCTCGTGGGTGAGAACATCCCACAGGAGCCAACAGCTCACAAGTGTTAATGGTCAGTGTTTAATGCTGTTTAAGCACCAGAGCCAAAGATCAGATGTGAGGAACAACAAAAAAGGGCATGTCACACAGCATTACTAAATGTATAAAATGACAGTGCTGAGGAGGGGTCTATGAGGTTCGCTTGCTTTTTTCACCAAATGGAACGTTTCAGAATTTCTTTGTACCACATTATTTACCACAAAAAAATGAAGGGGAGGCTCCCAACTTCCCCAACTCTATCCCTCACCTCCCCCTTCTGTACACGAAACCCAAATTTACCATCTGTAGTTTTGTGGTTAAAAAAAGTGGTAACAAAATTGCCCCAAAACAATTCGGCAAATCTGCACTCTGGAAAAGTCAGGATTACCCTGTGAAGTGGACCTGGGCAGTGACCACACCCCTCTGGAACATACTCCATACTGTGACAAAGGACTTACTTATAACACACGTCAGAATAACAGTTCAACACCTACATTTTAAAACAACAGGATGAGGTAGCATGAATGTCTGTGTTTCTTGTCTTTCTAACTAAAATGCAATAGGGATAACTGTACTCAAATGTGCCAGGACCGATCACACAAATGGTGGAAGGGAGTTAACAATAAGATAAAGGTTTCCATGTATGACCCCCTGACTTGGCACTTCTCTCCTAACATAACACTATTCATACGTGTGTTAGTATGGTTAACACAGAACAGTATCTATGCAAGCCTAAGGGTGCACTGGTCCATTCAGGATTGCCTAATCTAATGCATAGATGCAGGAATATAGCACTCAGCTCAATTATTGGCTCAAAACCTACATTCCTAGGATATGGTGCCCAGATCTCTTGTTTGCTTCACAAACACTGCCTCAGGGATTTAGCTATCGGTGTGTTTTTCTCTAACCCTACAAGCAAGTATTTTTCCCCCTTGCCTTTAGGGTACTGCTCTGGCAGAGATATTCTCACCCTTAAAACATTGGTCACATACCAATAACCATGGTGATACATTTGACACCTGTCTAGAAGTCTTAATTTCCTCCCACTTGTTTAGTGTACAATTGAGGGATAACAACGATCAGTCATTTGCAGCGGTTGCCCTCCTACACAGTAATCGCCACAACTGATGCCTTGTAATAGTCTCCCAGTTTACTCTGATTAGCCAATGCTGTTTCTGATTGAAGTTTTTTTACTCTCCTCCAACACTTGTCCCTAAATTGCCACAGGTGTTCAAGGTGGGTTTATTTGTTGCTTCCACTACACTGATAGTTTCATTTATATGAATATACTTTTACAACTGCGCTCCTCTGGAGGAGAAGTCAGTGCTCTACCGGTGTCTCTTCATGATTTGTGTGTTGTCCCTCGATATTGTAGGTAAAATTAATTCCCATAGTTGAGGAAGTGGGAACAGGCCAAGGATGTGTTGGTTCATAACTTTGCACTCTGTAGTCAGTTTGTAATGAACTTGTTGTGTCTGTCTTCTCATGTTTCCTTTCAGGCGACTCATGTGAAAAAGGGGTTCAGGGCTATAAGTGACTACTCTGTTCAGGCAGTGACTTGTGTGGGTTTTAAAGAGATAGTCTTTACCCTCCTCCCAATTTCTGGTCAGCAGGGTAGGGTTGGTAAGCATTTTACTCCTGACCTCAAGAGGCCTAATGATTTTAGACATAGGCAAAGACTATGAGCAAACTCTCTTTTAACAACTATGGACAGTCCTTCCTCCAACCAGTGGGTCTCCAGGTTCCCCTAGAATCTTCCAGGTGCAAAGAAGGGGCTTGCATATGTATTCCTTTTCCTCATATCTACCTTTTAAAAGCTTTAGATTGATTCATTCCTTGGTTGATTGATTATTAACATTTATATAGTGCACCAAACCTCAGGATTTGTCTTGGTATTGGTCATCAAACTGTTAGAGGAAAAGGAGTGATTTAACATGATTAATGAAAGATGGCGAAACCAAAGACTTGGATCTGGGCATAGAAACCATTCCATGTCTAAATAGGTATATTATCACCATCTAGCCACAGGTTTATTTATTTATGTATTTAACATTTGTAAAGCGCACCAAACCCTTAGGCATCAGGGTGCTAGTTGCAAGCGTAAAAGAAAGAGAAAATAAATTGTACACCATACAGAAATAACAACAAAGTAGGTAGGAGCATGAGAATTAGTTCAGTTTGGGGCATCATTGTCTTAAGGAGTCAAGTTCAAAAGTGCCGCATCCTGTGAAAGCAACTTAAGTCTTAAGGTGTTTACAGAAGACGCAGTATGATTGTTCAGATCTGAGTTTGTGTGGGAGGGCATTCCAGTTTTCTGCAGCAACAACTGGAAAGCTTTTTCCCACAGCTCTTTTCAGTCAGAATCTCAGGGGAATCAGGCAGTTGGTGTAGAGAGATCAGATAGATCTTGAGGATTTGGCATGATGACGTTTTTGGGAGAGGTATCTAGGTGCAGTGTTAGTTATACATTCATGAGTAATGGCCAGTGTTTTGAACAGAATCCGCTGTTGAATAGGGAGCCAGTGAGCATGTTGCCTTGTTGCTGAGAGCATTATTCTGAATGATCTGAATTTTGTTAAGGTTTCATGCCAAGATGTCTGCAAATAGAGCATTACAATAGTCCCATCTTGATCCTATGAGTGCCCTAGCAATTGTGAGGCAGCTGTCAGGAAATAGGAATGGCCTACAGGCATGAATATGTTTTGCTGTGTGTGCTGCTGATGAGGCAATCATGTTAAGCTGTCTGTTTAGGGGCAGGGTTGAGTCTAGGTACACACCTAACCTTTTGACTGTGTTGGAGACTGGAATAGTGTTTCCGTCAATGATGAACGCTTTGTATTTGGAGTCAAGTTTGTTGACGGTAGTGTGGGATCCATGCAGGAGGATTTACGTGTTTTTATCATTAAGGCATAGAATGTTAGTAGCCATCCAGGCTTGGATGATGAGGTAAGTGGAATTCAAGGTGTTGGTGTCCTCAGTGTAACTGCCTGTGATAGGCAGGAGGTTTTGCCTATTGTCCGCATCATTTTTGTAGAAGATACCATGGTCATCCAAGATGTCGAATAATGCTTTAGTGAAGATGTATTATAGGGTAGGGGAGAGACAGGAGCCTTGGAGGACTACACAAGAGATCGGGGTAGATTGGGCAGAATCTCTGTCAGAGAAAACCCTAAAGGATGTGTTAGATAGGGAGGTTTGTTCACAGAAGTGCCCTGCAGCACTAAGGTGCTGGCATAAAATACGGTGATCAACATTTTCAAATGCTGCTTACAAGCCCAGCAATAGCAATAGTGAAGACTTGCCAGAGTGTTTGACTACATCCATCTGGATTTTTAGATCTACAAAGGCCAATTTTGCATCGTGACCGGACCTGAAGCCTGATTGCTGTAGTCCACAGAGGTTGTTGGTCTTGAGGAATGACTGGATTTGGACAGTTCTGTCCAGTATTTTGAGAAGAAAAGGAATGATAGTGATGGGGCAATAGTTGGTGGAGATTTTGGGCTCTAGTGATTTTATTTTAGCAAGGGGAGTACCATAGCATCCTTTAGGTTAGTTGGCACTTGGCCGGTGTCAAAGGAGGTGTTGATCATAGAGGTGATGAAGGATGTCAGTGCTAAGGCCCACTCCTTGATCACCCTTGCTGGGCGGGTATCTCCTTGGCATCTCCAGGGTTTGAGGCCTTTGATAATTTGTGGCATTTCAAATTCTGTGACTGTTTTAAAGTGAAAGGTCTGGGATGCAGGTGGGGCGAGGATAGGCTTATTAGTGGAAGCCACAGTGAGGGAGTTCATCTTTAGCAAAACATTTTCTGTAGGGTGGCCGGTTTGTTGAGCAGGGCATTCTGAATATTGGCAGGTGCTATCTTTATTGCAGCTGTCTCTGGGAGCAGTAGGTGTTTCTTGTTTGCACAAGATAGAAAACAGTTCTCGCGAGCTGGAGTTTGCAATCCTTACATTGTAGGTGGATTTGCAAGGAGGACTGCATTTTTGTAAGTCTTCGCAAATATTGTAAAAAAAAAAGTGTTATCCTCAGATGGGGGGTTCTTCCATGTCGTTTCAGCCTCTCGTATATTTAGACGTAGGGGTGGACCGTGAGTTGCAGTGAGTTACCGGTTTGACTTTCTGTTGGGTGAGTAGGGCCGCTGTGTTGATGGCCTTAACCATGGTAGTGTTGTAGACTTCGACCAGCATGGCAGGGTTATCAGGAAGGCATTGTTGATTTCTCTAATAGCTAGGGATTCTCTGGCTATCAAGACCACTCCTCCTTGTTTGATGCTAAGTCTGTCTTTCCTATAGATTGTTTAGTTGGGCGAGATATCTAATGTTAAAGCTGGACCACCAGCAGATTGTAGCAAGGTTTCCGATATTGCTAGTAGATCCAAATCAAGGTGCTGATGAGGTCAGTAATATCTAATGTGTGCACCAGTAAGGCTCTAGCATTGATTAGGTCTCCTTTCAGTGAACATGTAGGTATTGAAGCAACTGTTGGTGACTTGCATGGTGGTGCTTGAGCTTGAGTCTGGGCAAGGTGGCTATTGTTTTGGGATTGTGTGAGAGAATTTGCAGTGTATTTCTCTGTGATGGGTTATGAGAACTCTTAGCTGATCCTTTGTCAATTGTAGTGGCTTTAGTTTTGGCAAGGATTGAGTCTGGATGTCTCACTTGTTGGTGGTTGGGCAGTCCAAGGTGCCCGTGCGGGATCGAAGGTATTCATTTCTTTGGCGTAGTTGCTGTACTTTGAGGGTGCCAGTGCGGGATTGAATGAATTCATTTCTCTGGCATAGTGGCAGTACTTTGAGGGTGAGCTGATGGTACATGCAGCTGGGAGTAAGTGGGCCTGCTGGCTTGTGAGTAGTAGGACACAAGGTTGATGGTGGTAGCATGGGGCCAGTCAGGATGCGTGGAAGGTGTTCACATTTCTTTAGCGGTTTATGGGCAGTGGATAGGTCTGATGTGATGGTCTGTGGTATGGGGGTTTTGTTAGTGGTGGGTGGCCAAAGTATTAGGCTGGTTAAGGGGCCCAAGCACATTCCCAAACGCTGGTTATGAGTTTCAAAGATAGGTACAAGAGAATAGCAACTATTGAAGAAGGGAACCTGAGTACCTTGGGTGTTCCTGTGAGAGGAAAGTGCTTTGTCTGTGTGAACACGTCTGGACTTGGCCTTTAATTTCATGTTTCTATACGTGGTTTCTGATAAAAGGGCGGTACAAGGCCAAGATGGTGAGGCTTTAGACTGCTGGGCTGTTGCCAAGATGGTGGTGCATGGTGCATTGGTGTGATCTCTGTAAGTTTTAAGGTGGTTGTGCCACATATGGCGGGAATTGGTGATATGGCTCATGAGTGCGCAATGTGTGACTCGTGATGGGTGGGAAATTTTGCTAATTTACTGTGTGGTGCTTGTGTTTGAAGGTGCATCTGTGTTGCAAGTCTCCAATGGATTTTGATCAGAAGCTACCAGCACCATACAATGGATGGTTGGGAGGAAGGGACTCGGCGTAGGGGTGTGGATTAATGGAGCACAAAAGGAGCTGTTGTGAGGCATAGGTGGGTACACAATGCACATCTCTGCCCCAGCTACACCAGCTTTACCATTGACGGCAACACCTTACCCATTGCCAAGAGTGTAAAAACCCTTGGTTTCTACTTAGACACAAATACCAACCTAGCCAAACAAATTAATATGACTGCCTCAGCCACTGCCTACACTGGTAAATTAATCAGGGCCTGCAGGCCATTGATCTCCCCCAACAACTGCCTCACTTTAGCTAGAGCACTCATTCAATCTAAATTGGACTATTGTAACAGCCTCTATGTAGGCGCCAACAAAACAGTAATCAACAAACTGCAAGTCTTACAAAACAACGCACTCCGTGCCGCCCGAAATATACCCAGAAGAGAACATATCTCCGCTACAAGAATCGCCTGCAATTGGCTCTCCATCCAACAAAAACTCGACCTAAAAACCTTATGCCTTACATACAAAGCTCTTAACCATCTAGCCCCACCCTATCTCACTAACAAATTTACATTAAGACAGAACACTAGAACCACTAGATCCTCTAACACACTACAACTGACGGTGCCCATATACTCCCTCAAAAGAGCTGGTGGATCCAGCTTCCCAACTCTGGCCTCACAACTTTGGAATACTGTTCCACTGGATATCAAATCCACACCTACCTTCCAACCCTTCAGAACTAAGGTCATCACTTGGTTACTCAACAAATAACCAACCATGTATGTATGCTTTCCTAATGTACAAATGTTTCTTATTATGCACTAACTGTATTTCTGTTTACTCTGCCTCATTACTACTGTACTATTGTTCCCTACTGCTGCCTGTAACTTGATGCTCTAAGCGCACATATACCCCTGGGTCAAGAGCGCTATACAAATAAATAAACAAATAAACAAACAAACAAACATCGCTAAAGTAAAATTTAGTATTGTGACATTGCTTACCTTTGCCATTTATAGCACAGTCATGTCCTAGTGCGGCTCCAGACAGGGAGATTTCTTCTGCTACAGTGGCTCAGCTAGGATGTGAGGATCTATGGAGTTGAAGTGTTCCACAGTTTGTGTGGAAGGGTAGAATGTTCTCTTTGGTATGTTTTTTTGAGTTGCGAGACATTGATGGTGGTAGTTACTTGGAGGTGAATTTGGTGTTTCTTGTCAAGGGGATAGAGATGGTAATTGTGGGATGGTCCGACTAAGGACAAGATGTGTTGGCCTAAACTGGAGATATTACAGTTGAGGTCAGCTAGCCAGTCGAGCGTTCAGCCTTTGATATGTGTGGATTTGTTAATTTGTTGACAGAAACCTAGGGCTGAGAGTGAGTTGGCGAGAGAAGTGGCTCAGTGTGGTCATTATGTACGAGGTTAAAGTCACCTAGGAGGGTTATTTGTGAGGTGAGCTTTAGGTTGTGTCCTAATGTGTGAAGGAGGTATTCCTGGAATGTGTTGAGAGTGCCCGGAGGTCGGTAGATTATGTGGATAGCAATGGAGTTAGCAGGGGTGACCGATAGTTTTAGTGAGAGGATGTCGCAATTTCGTTGAGCGAGGTGTTAAATTGCCTTATGTGTAGGTGATTTTTGGCTATGAAGGAAGTCCCACCACCTCTTGCTGTGTGTCTATCACTTCTAAAAATGGTGTAGTCAAGGGAAATGGCCAGTGATAGGGCAGGGCCTGAGACTGCGTGTAGCCTAGTTTCAGTGATAGCTAGGACATCGAGGTTGTTAACCATTAGGAGGTCATGGATGTGCATGGGCAGGGCATGAGCGGGCATTGATCTAGACTAGGCTGAGGGTGATTTTTGGAGGGTTGTTACTTTCTGGTTTTGTTGTGTGCAAATTTCCGAGACGGGTATCAATAGAGAGAGCAATGCTAGGACAAGGTGCAGTCTTTGAGGCAGTGCTAGGGCAAGGTGCAACATTCAAGGTAATGCTAGGGCAAGGTACAACATTTGAGTCCCTGCTAGGGCAAGGTTCAACATTTGAGGCAATGGTAGGACAAGGTGCAACATTGCGGCAGTGCTAGGGGAAGGTGCAACATTCAATGCAATGCAAGGCAAGGTAAACATTTGAGGCGAGGCTAGGGCAAGGTGTACCATTTAAGGCACTGCTAGGGCAAGGTGCAACATTCAATGCAATGCTAGGGCAAGGTAAAACATTTGAGGAGATGCTAAGGCAAGGTGCAACATTCAATTCAATGCTGGGGCAAGGTAAACCATTTGAGGCCATTCTAGGGCAAGGTGCAACATTCAATGCAATTCTAGGGCAATGTGCAATTTTTGAGGCCATGCTAGGGCAAGTTACAACATTCAATGTAATGCTAGCGCAAGGTGCAACATTCAATGCAAAGCTAGGGCAAGGTAAAACATGTGCGGCCATGCTAGGGCAAGGTGCAACATTCAATGCAATGCTAGAGCAAGGTGCAATATTTGAGGCCATGCTAGGTCAAGCATTTAACATAGGACTGATGCTAAGAGTTGTGAATAATATGTGGCTATGACATGCGGATGCCATTGTAGTAAATGAGGGACAAGAGCGAATGTTGGGAGGTGTTGTTGGGTTGGTGCTGTAGGTGCCATTAGAGTTCATTGTCGAGGCTGTAGTGTTAGCTGCAGGATGGCACTGTGGAGGCCACAAAAGGGCACAATATATTGTCATTTGAGGAGTTCAAGTTTAGCTTCTGCTGAGTGGAGCTGCTAGTCATAGCATGCTGATCACTTACGCTCTGCACTTTCTTGTGCTGGAGCTTCACAGCAAAATGCTTCGATGGGAACGGCTGTTGTTGTGGGCTTATATAGGGGACACGAAAGCACAGAACATTGTAGAAGATAGGCTTGATGCACGTTCTTTGGCGCAGATTGAAGTTCCAATTTCATATGGATGGGGTGCGTGTACTGGAGACAGGGATGATTGATGAGTGCCTCTAGGTACTATGAGCTGGGCGCATATTGCTGTGTCGGAACTGGGTGGACAGGGGTGAAAGGCATATTTTCAAATTGGTAGCATGTCTTCTGTGAGCCACTTCACTTGGGAGGTGGAAGTCTCCATGAGCCTCGGCAAGATGGGAGGAATGGTGTGGGGTCAGGTAGCTGGAAATCGCTGGGCTCGGAGATGTTTAAGACATGGGCAAGGACCTTGCATGTGGAATCTAGATAATTATTTCCCAGGAGGTATATTGGTTCGGGAATAGAGTGTGCCTTACTATCTAGAGGCTTTTCTCATTGGTGAGATCGGACATGCACAGGTCGATCCGACGTCTGCTGATATATACGGCTGAGTGTTTCACACTGATGCAGATATTGCAGGGAGCAGTGGAGAGCTGCAGAGAGGCTAGGTAGCCTTGTGTTACGGCCTTTGGGGACAGCCGGCTTCGCCTCCTGGGTTACATGATCCAATGGCTTAAGGGGGCATTTGGGTCAATCGCGTGGCTCGTTGGTCACATGTGGAGGTCAGGCACACCAGAGTCGGCTATCTTATGGGTAGGCTAAGATGAATGGGCCAATACTTCTGTGCCTATTGTATGGTTCATGGAGCATGGTGTGCTTTGTAGACGTAGTGGAACTGCGGAGAAGCTAGATAGCCATGTGTTACAGCCTTTGGGCATGGTCGGCTTCGCCTCCTGGCTCGGATATCCAATGGTTTGAGGGGGCATTTGGGTCCATCGCGTGGCTTGTTGGTCGCATGTGGAGGGTGAGGCAGATGCAAGTCGGCCATCTTGTGGGCAGGCTTAGATGAATGGGCCAAGGCTTCAGTGCCCATTGTACAGTTCCTGGATCACGGTGTACTCTGTAGACGCAGTAGAGCTGCAGAGAGGCTAGATAGCCTTGTGTTGCAGCCTTTGGGGATGGCCGGCTTCGCCTCCCGGCTCGGATGATTCAATGGTTTAAGGGGACATTTGGGCCAATTGCATGGCCTATATGGCCAACCATATTCATACTTGGTTCCGGGGTAACAATATCTGATGAAATGAGATGCCTTTTCACACCTACAATAAGACCCCTATATGGGCGCCCCTGGTTCCCCTTCTGCACCAGGCAGGAGTACAGTTGGTATCCATCAATGTGCATAGGAGTGTTCATCCAGCTTTCTTGGATTAGAAACATGTCACACAGGTGCAGTACTCCTAATGAACTGTTGATGTTTAGAAGGTGCAAAAAACCCTGAGTGTTCCATGATATCAGACTGTACATGATATTTTCTGTTTGGTCTTTCACTGTTACAGCTTCCAAAAGAAGCTTAAGTACTCCTCTGATGTTATCTTGGGTTATGTCCCTAGGGCTTTGGTTACCCTTTACGTTCTTCGAACACCTTGTCCTCCCATTTGGTGGACAGCCCTGTCGAAGCATAGGGCCTGCGTCTGCATCCAGTTCAAAACCCAGTTGGGCAATTCTTAGACTATGATTAGGTATAATTGGGAATGTCTCTATGGTTACGCAGTGAATTCGTACTACAATTGAGTTTGCACAATCCAATGGCTCCACAAACTGCAAGTCCGTTGAATCTAAGACCCTCCGGGTAGGGATTTCATGCAGAAGCTTCAATAAGTCGCAACGGCTTAGCCGTTTATCTGTATTTTGTTGAGCAGCTGTTTATTTGTAAAGATGTGCGAGATTGTTATAGTCGGTTGATTTTTAACAGTCGGAACGTCTGGGAACGTCACTCCCTTTCAGCAAGTGCCTCTTTCCAGACACTTTGATTTCTTCTGTGTCAAGGACGCCAGGACTAGGTTGGGAGACTAGACTACAGTCAGTCTCTGAATTCGAAAATGCTGATAAACCCCCAGTTTGAGGGTTCGATTTTAATTTCCGATGACTCTTTTTCTGTGCTTTATTAGTAGTTCTTTCTGTGTGCCTTCCGCTTTCAATACTTTAATTATTCTCACTCTTCTTTTCTGCGTGCATGTCTTTATTAAGGTGACTTCTTGCCTTTCCATTTGTTATTTTTGCTTTCTAGTCAAATAAATGGCTGAGGAGTCAATGGAGTCTTTGTATGCTGTTATTTTGTTGTTTTCATGCATACGACTCTCCTCCACTAATTCAACTTGTGCTTCAGATTTAGGTAAAGGACACAGCTGTGCTTTTGGCATTAGACCGTTGAGATGTTTACTGTCATTGCCTGTATTAATCTTACTAGCAGTGACTTCCTCTAAAATTCTCCCACAAAGTTTTAATAGGACCCTCACAGCAAATTGTGTGGGGCCATCATGGCATGTAATTATTCATTATTGGTACACCCGATATCACAGTGTTATTACAGTGGTTAGTTTCACTTAGATCAACCAATACATTTGGAGATGCTGAAAGTTACTGCATGCTGTCTTGGGTGTGCTCCACTGCTGCTTCAACCACTATTCAGGGGATCGCCAGTTCTTCTGTTTGTATTACTTCTACAGCCTGAACACTGGTTCAACTGCAAATGTTGTTTGTTAAGGAATAACATTAATCCAGGAGTGACCTGTCAGAGCTGTCAATTCCACTAAAGGAGATGTCCTTCTGCTCTGTGTTGATGTTCTTCTTGTTTCTGGTGTTTAAAATCGTCTCATGCTCTACTGTGATTGCCACTACCATTGTGGCGTTCACTCTGCTAGGCATGAAAAACAAGGTGATTTTCCCACAGGCATTCGCTTGACCAGCAGTTTTGGAGGGTGAACTAGTGATAACTCTTGGTGGATTGTCTATAACCTCAGACTCTGATTCTGGTTTTGCGCTTTCGTTTAAAGATGCACTGTTTTTACCGTAGGGTGGTTTGTGTCTTAAGTTATAAGCAGTATATTTGGATCGCACCTTTTCCACCGCGATGTTAAAATGGCAGGCACCATGCTTAGTCTATAGCAGTGAGTAACCCAAGAAATAATTTCTGTAAAATGGTTATGGTAGTACTCACAGTTCAAAGTTGATCGTGACTGGGCTGCCGGACTGCCTGACTGCACCGTACACTTCTCCACACTTGCTTGGACGGTGGGTTTTTTGACTATGTCAGTCAGGAGAGTTGCATGTTGAAAATCCAGACCAGAATAGCCGCACCAGGCAAAACGCTGCTCTGCTCCAAACAGCAAATATTGCAGGTGACTGACTGACTGCACCATACACATCTCCACACTTGCCCGCACACAATTATGTGTTTATGTGTAAACATGATTTCTTTCAAACATGTTGTTTACCTGCAATCTTCTGTATAGAGAAGGCTTCTGCTTTGCTAGTGACATTAATGACATAATGGAATGCTGAGAAGATATTCATAGCCAGCCTCTCTCTGTGAAGCTCTTCAGTTGCAGCTGACCAGTGGAGAGAGGCCTTGATATGTACCTACCTCAATAAAAACATCAAAGATCTAAACTTGGTGTTTCTTACCTTACTGGACTTCACACTATCATGAATGTATATTTGTATTTATATTTATTAAACAAGAAGGCATTAATGAGTGCTCTGATCATAAATGCTATTCATAGGGGCAGAAAGATAGAATCTTAATTTACTTTAGGAAAGGCTAAAGAAGTTTCTTTTCGGGCCTTGACCTGTCAATACTTGCATCTGCAACACATTCTTTGGTTTCCAATGCCTATCAAGAAGAAAGACTCAGCTTCATGTGTATTGCATGGATGAACCACTGCTATTTTGTTTTCTAAGAAGGTTCATATTTTAGCTTAAATCAGCCTGTTCCTTTGTCGGTTTTGACACTTGCGTTTAGAAAAATGCGATGGGGTGGCTGTAACCCCAACATAAACAACATAGGATGCTTGCATTAACGGTGTGAGGAGTAGGCGGCTCAATGTGATTCAAAGATCACACATCTTAATCACAATGGTCCCAAAGATGTCCTAACAGTCATCTCAGATATCTGGCACCCAGTTCATGTTTTGATTGTGCCGTAGCACTTACTTTACCCCCCCCCCCACCTTGCCTTTGGGCACATATCAGATTCAGACATTAATACCCTGTTTACCTATGTTGCCATCCTGCACTGATGACAATAATGTTCACACCTTCCAAATAACGTGTTTCTGTTACTTCATCAAAGTAGCTACATTCAGGGGTTCCGTGTATGTGGGTGCTCTGGGACCCGGGCACCCCCCAGGAAAGCAGTCTGCAATAAATATCCCTAAACTTTGAATAGAACTTTCCTAAAATCTGTCCACGGACCCCCACGCCCCCTCCCCGGGAAATTCAAAAGTTAGCTCCCCTGTCTACATTTGCTTATTATTTGCCATACGTTTGACCCCTGCCCCTCCCAGAGTCTGTTACACAACTGTATCCACAGTAACTTTATGTGATCATGGATATGCATTTCATTGCATGAGCTTTGGGTACAAAACAGGCTGCACCAGTACCCACGACTTACATGTAGTCCTACCCTTACTACCCTTACTAGATTTCCATCTGCAACCCCCATCAGAAATATGCATACTAGTCTGTTACAATCCCTACTAAATTGCGATGGTCAACATGTTTTCTATGATAGTGTAACATTTCTTCAAACATAGCAAGTTACTTCCTTTTAGTTTGATCTTACCCTTCTGGGAGCTTCCCAGTCCACTACGGCTCTACCTTGACACAATCAAGACACAATCTTAAACGTCTTGAAACATAAGTGTGCCTTCAAGCCATCTGTTTGAAATTATATATGTGACATGTTGTCCCCAACTTGCCATTCGTGGAGCAATTAATCGACCACTATGATTTTAGTATTCTAAGCATAGAGGAACCTTCCACGATAAACTGCTTATGCAAAATATCAACATAAATGTTACTTTTCCATCTGACCCCTGCATGACAATGAACCTAACGCAAATGTGGCACTATATGTCTATGCTGGGCCTGCCGCAGGTTTAGTAGTAATGAAACTCTGTTTGGCAGTTCCTAAGAGGCTTCCTAGATTACATGAGGCACCAATTTAGTTGCATTAAGCTCCACTACCTCCTCTTTTTCGTATCCAGTGAAAATGTCCCCAGCAAAAAGACAGTCATTAAAAAAGGAGGTTACGCCGGAAAAGGCTGTCTCGTTTATGTAAAGTTGCCAAGTCCCATTATACGTTCAAGGGGAGCAGGGGTTGCGGGGGTGTCCTCCGCGCCCCTTGAATGTATAATCGGTTGAAGGGGCTGCAGGGGTGTCCCAAGCTTCCGCTACATGGTATGAGGGAGACTGAACTAACTGAAATAGAGGTAAATTAACAAACTACTTTTGTTTTAATTATTCCCCAACAACCTTTGTCAGTATTTGAATCTTCATTAAACTATGCCCTTTTGACAAAAGTCAATTTTTAACGAATTACTGTCTTTGTGAAGGTTACACTGTCTTTGTAGTTTTACTTCAATTTCTAGACTGTCCATGGCTCTCCATAATTCCACACTTTCATCATTCAATGAGTCCATGTGTCTTTCTCCCTGTCTCCAAAATGTAGCACTGTCTTGCATGTGCAGTCTCTTTCTCATATACAAAACTCTTTGGCACGTTACATTCAATCAACACAATGCAGGGTTTTATTCTTCTATTCAATTTCTTTCTCATTCACAAGACTTTTGGTCCTCAGTTCCCAGATTGCAGCATGGTATCATTTTTTCCACTGTGTTTCACAATTCGATATTGACTTCAGACACTAATTCCCAGAATGTAGCGTTATATTCTTGTGTCCAATAGTTTTCTCATTCCTGGAAGGATTTAGGGTGCCAAACCCTAGAACGATGTGAGATATTCCTATATCCAGTCTCTATCTCATTCACGAAACACATTGGAACTTCAATTCCCAAATGCTGCATTTCCATACTTTGCTTGCTATTCAGTTTGGTACTTGTGGTTCAACCTCGCAACACCTTGGGGTTCCATTACTATGTTGTGTCAGCCTTCTCTGAGTTCTGTCTCTAGTTTTCCAGTTTCTCTGTCCTCTATGTCTTCAGGGGTCACATTCTGTTTTCAGTGGCATGCCAATCTTGCAGCATCTCTCTCATTTCCCCGCTGAGGTATCTCAATCAGATCTTCAGCGATATTGCAGCCCCCTCACACTGAAGCTCCATTCTGTACTTTTCACATGGGTACTGAATTCAAGATTGGCAGCATAATGTTAGGCTCGGTCGCATCATCGCTGACCAGAGCTGTGTTTCCAGCATTTTCCTCTTTCTTTCACGGGAGACATCAACGCTTTGTCTGTAGGTAATTTACTCTCCTCAGCCACATAGCATTTTATGCTTTTTATCTGTTGTGCAAGGTGACTTGTCAAATACCCTCTCCCTTAGCTTGAACATCGCTGTTAGATCATTGGCTGTCGGCGTGAAGCAGACCTTTTGTCTTTGGTGGTCCCAATTTCCATAAGTTTTCCATTTACTGGCTTGTTCCTTGTTCACACGAGTGGACGGGGTTTATTTTGTTTTCTTTAATGTCACAGTACCACATGTAGGTCTCTCCTTTGTCCACACGTTAAGGATGGGACCCGCTGAGGGACCTCATAGTAGGGCGGTAAGGGATTACCAGCACCAGTGCCCTTACCAGCCTACTGTGTAATGAGGTCCATAGTATTGGAATTGATCCAACCACCAAATGAAAGCATGCGTAAAGTTCATAGCGCAAAGGATCCAATGCATATAAAGCATAAGAAATGCACACCATACTAATGTCGCACAGCCACAATGAACGCTGCAATAGTGGGAGCCATCATACATGGACACAGAAGGAGGAGGAGGATGCTCAGGCAACTGATTTTTGCTACACGCACCATGCTGTTTGGAATGTCTGATGACCAGGTGCATACCAGGTACCGATTCCCACCCCATGTCAGCATCACCCACCATATGCTCCCATGCCCTTAACCCCCTTGAAACCCCCTTGAAAGGTGCTGCCAGCAATACATTTCATTGCCACAGGCTCCTTCCAGTGCACCACTACCATAGTTGGTGGGATATCACAGGCCACATAATCCTGCTGTCTCCACCAGGTCTTGGCCTGCATAACATCACATTGCGTGTCTGCATAGGCACATATATATGCTGAGAACACTGCAGGAAAGACAGAGAGTGTGTCAGGATTTCTATGCATTTTCACACTTTTCACATGTACTTGGAGCCATCGACTGTACACATCTTGCACTCTAGCCCCCCCACCGAATGACGGAGCACATATACTGCAATCACAAGCACTGACATTCCATCAATCTGCAGGTCATCTGTGATGCAAATGGAGTTCTCATGCAAGTCAATGCAAATTTACATGGCAGCATGCATGACAGCTACATTTACCACCAG
Source organism: Ambystoma mexicanum (assembly GCF_040938575.1). Classification (NCBI taxonomy): domain Eukaryota; kingdom Metazoa; phylum Chordata; class Amphibia; order Caudata; family Ambystomatidae; genus Ambystoma; species Ambystoma mexicanum. The sequence goes on along the minus strand of NC_090924.1, from coordinate 550,399,961 downwards.
TCATTACTCCACCGGGCCCCGGCATCCAGAAAATATGGCAACACGTGGCTCATTGGTGACTATGAGCTGGCACGCACATGCATGCATGTCACACACTGAATAACACACCATGACAATAAGTGCCAATAACAACCATGTAAACATTTTCAGGGCAGTGTGCCTACCCGCTATCACCGTTCATGATGACGGCATACAGGATTCCTGCCACACCAGCAGAGGTAAGATATAATGCAGCATATGTGGCCACACAGGGCATAGTGGAGCATACATTTGGGGTGTTTAAGTCATGTTTCCGCTCCCTAGACCACTCTGGTGGGATATTAACATATGCCCCACCAGTAGTCTGTAAAATCATTGTCACAGCATGTGTACTGCACAATGTAGCCACATGGCGTGGAGTCCCAGTTGATATGCAGTTGGGACATCACTCTCAGCCACAGGCACCAACCTTGCCCTTGGTTTATCAAAGGTCACAGGCAGAGGCCACATGCAACTAGCTGGTGCAAACATAGTTTACATGAAAACCTGACCCTGTGGCGCACACACAGTGAAGCCACAGCCCTGGTGCCATTCAATTAAATGAACAATACATAAAAATGATGAATTGGGGCATATACTCTGTGACCGTAAGTATACCCTGAGAATGTGTGTCTATGAGAGGCAAACTGTCTGTGTCCACTAGACATAATATAACATGCACGTTCAGATCTCAACCCCTCCGAAATGATTCACATTGTAGAATGAACACTAACACGTGGGGAATGAACAGGGGTGGGAATAGGAGGGAGGGGGAAATCATGTGGGTAGAGGTGACTGGCGGGAGATATGTGCAGTGTAGCAGCATGTACATATTCAAGTGAAAAGAACATCTTGCTTTTCAGAATTGTCATGTACAATACATTGCATGTCCATGATATACAGAACATGAACTAACACTGTATTTGACAGTTGGTCATAAATCCTCACAGGCTGTGTTGGAAACACAGAACAACAATGCCTCTTCTCTTGCTTGACTATCTCATCAAAACCCCCAGGCAAGGCAGGGAACACTCACGTACACACACATATAAATACATCAAATTACAACTTTGTACAATTAGACAAGAATGCCAGCAGTCAGATGGGAGCCAGGGCAGAGGTTCTGAGCTGCCAAAACACGAGCTGAGATTTAGGAAAACAGCCCCCATATGAATAATGCTCATCCAATTTGAATCACCAGATGCTCATGTAGAAAGATCATTCATCCTTCGTTAATCAAATGGATCAGTGGGACATGCAGGAACCCCAGACCTACCCCTTGGGAGGAGTACCTGTCAAAGGGGGGAACAGAGAACAAAGTCCAAAATTTGTACCAGGGAGAGCAAAGTGTGATGCCAACATCAAGATGATTGTGGCGGGGAGGCCTGATGGGGGCGCTTGCATGTTTGGGATGATAAAGCAGTTGCCTTGTATGCAAGCACCAGGCTGACCTCAAAGTTGTCTACTGAGCTTGTGTTGATGGCCAGGTGCACATCAAGTTAGACCCCAAATAGGGTGGAGTAATAGAGAGCCTAACCAATCATATCACAATGACCCAAGGGGAAGAGAGTGTGTCCCATGTGTGAAAACGTTGGAGGATAAGATGAGATGGCCAATGGGAGACTGGACAACATATGAATATAAGCATGTAAATAGGCAGTAGTCAATGAGGGTAGTGGTGGCTGAACGCTGTACATGAAATGTGTCACACATAATGACTTGCATGGGTATAACGTGCTGCTTGCTTTGATTAAGACAGACAGCTCTGTGGCAGCGGACTAATAATAACTTGTCGTCATTTTCCTATTTTGTATACAAAACAAAGCTCTTGTTCTTTCCAAAAAAGGGTGCACCTAGCCCTTTCGCTAGTGGGCTAATAATGAAATGTCTGTTTGTTGTGAGGTTATGCTACATTGTTCACAACAAAGCACTCAACACAAGCAACAAAGTCCCCAGCCACTGTCATATGGACAGCACCAACTATTGTGCATGTAGACCCCCAAAAACACACAGGAGAACACAAGTAGAAAGGCACATCACAACATGGAAAACAGCAAGTAGCACATGTCAGGACTGCCCTGGCCAGACTATGAATGTCACATATCAAAATATAGGTGGCGTGGCACCCCATTCAGTGACAACAAATATGCTCATAATAGACATCCACATAAAAGTAGTCATGCAGACATGCACTGCAAGAACGATGCACATTTCATCGCACATCTTTCACCAGCTGAACCGTCCAATACATCGATGCTCTCTAGGCCTCAATACCAACTAAATCTGCAGATGCGTCCCATGCACGAATCCAACAGCACTGTCCCTTTCAATTGCTGTAACCAACATCCCCCGCAGAATGCCTCAGTAGAGAAAATAAACATAAGGTCAGGACAAGTAACACATCCATGCACCCAAATACACTGTAACTGAGTGCCATGCCACAAATGCAAACAACAACCCCCCAGCGCCCATCACCATGTGACCCCACATCCATGCAGTCAGATCCACACTTATTACTTGTGGCATGCAAGAGACCAAGCAAGGTCCTTAGTGTTGTGATGGGGGCCAATAACACATCAGAATGATATCCCCACTTGCAGTCACACGCTATTAGGCCCCATCACACCACTGGGCACACTGCTTTGTAGGCTGCAGGCCACAATTAATATGGTTTTTATTTTAAGAAAATTGTTTCACTTAAACATCTTGTTTTTACCTCAAAACATACCTTTTCCCCCACACGCAATCCATCTCCTCCACTTCCCCTGCAACCGCTTATCTAGCCTAACCTTCATATCCTTTCCTGAAAACATAGTAACTTAATTTTCATCTCCCACCTTTTGAGCCTTGTAAGGCGCTCCAAGACCCTCTGGGTAGGGTCAGCACTGGACAAATAAAAATTAAATACATGTTTGTCGTAACTTAGTCTATTCAAGCCCTCTAGAAATAGACTATGGACTAAGCTACAAAGTAAAACCCCTATTTAAATTCTGGAACTGGTGTTTTGTGGGAATGCGTCCCCCCACTGATTAGGCCACACCAAGCAGTTCGGATATGCCACTTGTTTGAGCACCTTGATTTACAATTTAAAAAAAAAAAAAAAACTTTGTAAATCGGGGCCTAAGTCATTTCTCAAGGGTGAAATACCCTATTTAGAGCTCGGACTCAAGATGAAAATGCTGTTTTTCATACGAAATAGAGAATCAGTAATCCTTCCGGGCAATAGATTTCTGCTGTTGGAAAACAAAGGGAAGCACAATGAATACAGTTGCACTCCACATGCAGACATGGGTGCAGGTTGTGGCCTATGCAACGTTCTATGCCCCGCGCTCCATCCATACCACCTTCTTCTCTATGCTGCGATCTAGAATCATTATTCAGTGTAATAATAACCGTTTCTCGTGACTCTGGAAATGATCTGATTGCACAGCTACACAATTGCCTAGTAAGAAAGTTTGACCTATTGATATGATTCATAGTTTGATTACTCGTTCTCCAAAGGAGAAGATATAATTTCTAAGGCAAGATCAATTAAAAGACTATTGAGAAATTTGGGAGGGTTTTAATAAATGTGTTCCCTCCCTAATCTCTAATATGTATTGTTGTATATAATTTGTGTAAATATTTTTATTGTTGTATTTCAAATGGAAATAAAATATGTTTAAGAAAGAAAGCTTGACTTATCTAAAGTCTGCCCTCTCGGATTCAGAACTACACTGGCTTTCTGTGAACTTTACAAATAAAGGTTGTTAGAGGGCGAATGTGCACCCAGGTAACTAGTGCCAACCTTGGTACAGTTTAGATAACATAAAGGTGAGATATGGACTATGATATGGGCTGCAAAAGTGATCTAAACTATGGATGTATCATATTGGTTTTCTATTTTTAGCATGATGGGATACTCTGGGTCCCGGTGCTCCTGGCGTACTTCTGTGGTGACAGCAGTGAGGGCAGACACACACAGGGTTTACGATGAGTGGAACACTTGCTAGAGAGAGTGAATCAGAATGATATTGAAGGACCAGAATAGCGCAAAGGCACAGACAGGGACCACCTGCTGGTCAAAAATTGTACCACACCTGATTGAACTAGCTGTCGCGACCAGCTGTGAAATTGTGGAACTGGCTCAGTCCCAAGCTGAATGATTATGGGCTCAGTGCCAAGGAAAACCGCCATCAAATCCAGATCGACACAATCCCAGGAGTTTATTTGTGTCATACAGGCACAGTCCCAAGAGAAACTGTATACGATTGTTTACCAATATAGATCCGCCTAAGCTGTGGATTAAAGTGTTATTGATGGGGCAGACCCAGGTGAACTGCTTTAACCCACGTATTAGCCCAGTACAAGTTGAAATCAATTTGAGCACGAGGGATATCAACTCCAGGGAACAATCGGATGTACCACACACTAGTAGTAGTAGGATGAATCATGTGGTATGGAAGGCATTGTGTACCGGCAATGGTCTGCATAAAAAACATCTGGGGATTGTGGATGAGTTAATAGCTTTCTAACAGGGCATGCAGGAGTTGAGAAAGAGATAAGCTTACAGAGTGAAAGGGGGAAGAAAGAACAACTGCAGGACACACAGCACCCATACCCCACCCCTCTGGGTTCGGGCGACTCTGCAGAAGTGATCTGGCAGAGCAGTGAAGACTCATCTGAGAGAAGCGCAGGTGAAACAGATGCTTTGCCATCCAGGAGTGCAAAGAAGCACAAGGTTAAGAGGTTCCATGTGTTAATATCCCCACAAAAATATCGCCTTACAAGAATGGAGCCATATTTTTGTGGCAATATTAACCCATTAAACCTGCGGGGGACACCCCTGCAACACCCATATTATTTTAAAGCGAGCAGGGGACACCCCCGCGGCACATACTCCCATTTACCCCCAAAATTATCCCCACTAATAATATCACCTATGGCCGTTCCCGACGACCATATATATGGCGATATTATTGGTGGCGATAACCTGATACCGGTTAAGAGGAAGAGACCAGCGGAGGTCGAGGAACTGGGGGAAGTGTTTGACCCAGATTCTTTAGTGCACCCCAGATCCTCAGAATGGGGGCCACCAAACAAGATAACAGCCTACCTGAAGGAGAGATTGCTCAAGTTCACTGGGAGTTATGGCAAAGACATCAAGAAGGGCATCGACAGATCTTGGAGAATGTGCCAAGATGAACATTAAGAAGAGGTAGGACTGACAACAAGAATATGGCAGCTTGCTGAAGAGACCAAGCAGAAAAATTAGGTGGTAGACACATATTTTGGCAGGTTGGGCACAGAAAGCAATTTGCTTGTTAGGAAATGCCAATAGTGCCAAGGGAACCCGAAAGAAGATGGTCTATTCTGGTAATGATTGACCCCAAACTGGGTGAGTTAGCACGTCTGAAGCGGCAGCAGTGGCTAAGGGGAAATTATTCGGCAAGGCATTCATCACATATATGGCTAAGGTTGCCAACACTTACTCCACATTGGACAAGGTGAAGCCTCATTGAAAAGAGTTTTTGGCAGATATTTTTTTCAGAGGGGTGGAAGAGGCAGTGGCCGCTCGGCCAGCCAGTGCTCCTCCTATAGGTCCTCTACCAATAAAGCAAACTGGAGTGACCAAGAAAACTGTCGTCTCAACCCTTTCTTCCCACCAAGGGGAAGAAATTGAGGCAGAGGATTGCGATCCAATGGAAAACAATGAAGTAATAACACAGGTAAGAGCAATGACATTAGCGCAAGATATTCAGTCAGAAGCAAGACTGGGGGGAAGAGTAGTGGAGAGAGATTTCTGGAGATTACTGCACATTGGAGACAGGAGGAGGTTTCCAATCAGATTTCTTTTAGGAACTGGCACATGCATATCTGCCAAGGCTGATCATACTTACCAGAGAAGACAGAACACTATCAGATGCAGAGATAGAACATCTATGCCAATAAAATGCCACTACACCAGCATCAGATGTACCAGAATCTTTCATAAGCAATATGTTTCTGGTAAGAGGCAAACAAAAAGTGAGACCTGTCTTCAACCTCAGGGCGTTGAATGCATCTCTGGTCTACAGGCATTTCAAGATGGAAGGAATCCATCCATTGTGGGACATCCTCCAGAAGGGAGTTTGACTGGCCCGAGTGGAACTCAGAGACGCGTGTCTAATGATTCACATTGTGCCGAGATAACGTCACCTACTTCTGTTTTCCTGGAAAGGACGAAGGTGGGAGTTTACAAGTCTGCCATTCGGACTGGCATCAGCACCATGATGTATTACCATGCTGATGAAACCGGTAGTTCGACATCTCAAAGAGCAGGGCATCAGGTTGATTATATACCTGGATGACATCTGTCTGATGTGCCAAGAAAGGAACATGCTGTTGGAGCAAATGACGATCACGACCGATTTATTACAACAGTCTGGATTTCTGATCAACTGGGAGAAGTTGCAGGTAGTCTCGGTCCAATCGATAGAGTTTCTAGGGTTTGTAGTGGACACTGAGCAGGGAACACTTAAATTACCACTAGGAAAGGTAAATTCAATCAAGAAAGAAATCAAGAACATCCTTACGAAGGAAGTGACATCCCTTAGAGATCTAGCCAGACTAGTAGGTTGACTATCATCCTCCATTCAGGCCATATTTCCAGGCCCCCTCCATTATCGAGCACTGCAACAGCTAAAAATAAATCACCTCAACAGGGGATGTCATACGCACAGAGAGTTCCTATATCCCAGGAGGTGTGGATGGAACTTGTGTGGTGGTACCAACACATGGAGGCCTGGAACGGGAGAGCGATATTTGGATCATCCCCAGACCTTTTCATAGAATCAGACACCAGCCGATTGGTGCTGGGGAGCCTGATGCGGCAAGATGACAGCTGGATGCAGATGGTCAGAGTAGGAATTGACTCTCCTAATCAATTGCCTGGAGTTATTGGCGGGGCCATTTGCAGTTCATTGCTGGACCCAGGAGAAAACCAAATGTATACTACTCAAGACAGATGTGTCCAGAGTCAGGCATATCAATTGCCTGGGTGGGACAAGGTCTAAGATGTTAGCAGAGCTAGTGAAGGGTTCTGGCATTCATGCCTACACAGGAGGGTCAGCAGGACAGTGAACACATTGCCGGGTATTCAGAACCAGGTGAATTCAAGATACCTGTGCAACTTCAGCAGTTGGCAGCTGGACGAAGTGGTGTTTCAGAAAGTCATGATCCTTTGGGGACCTTGACAGATGGTCTAATTTCCTTCTTTTGCCATGATCCCGAGGACACTCGCACAAGGAAGGAGACAGAAAATGAGGTTAGTCATGGTAAATCATGAGTGGAGATGATAGACCTTTTTTCCGAACCTGTTAGAGATGTTGTACAACAAACCACTTTTACTTCCCCAGATGGAGTCAATCATCCGAGGGCCAACAGGTGAGGTTCACCCACTAGTTCAGATGGGGAATCTAAACCTAATAGCATGGTTGTTTTCGGGAGATCCTAGACTAAGTTCAGAAGTTCATCAGGGAATCCTGTGCACCTGAAACTAAGAAAGTTGACTACTCTGCTTTGTCTCATCTCGTCCAAAAGAGTATTGGATGTCAGAGCACTGGAAGTTGACAGGAAAACTTGTTCGCCGACAGGCATCACCTTCTATGTACCGAAAAGGACAAAAACCGGGGTTAGGAAGGTTGAATATTCAGCCTTCCCAGAACAGACAAAACTATGTCCGGTTAGATGTTTGAAGGCCTATGAAAACATGTCAGGACAGCTCAGGCCTGCAGGAGAATCTCAGTTGTTAATTGGCATGCAGAACCCATTTACAGCAGTGTCACCAGCAATATTGGCCAGGTGAGTAAAATGGTGCATGTGACAAGCAGGCATTGACATTGATCAATATGGGGCACATTCGATTAGAGGCACCATGGCATCCAAAGCATTCAGTGTCGGTTGGAGGACAACTTGAAAGCAGCTGATTGGTCGAACAAGTAGGTTTTTAACAATATGTTTTTCCATCCGATCTACTTTGGTGGTGAGTAAGCATCAGACAAGCATAATCCAAGCCGCGGGTCTTGACATGGAATACAGATTTTCAATACTAACGTGAGAGAAAGTAATGAATCTATTAAAGACACAGATGTGAAGGATTATCCCACCCTTGTAATCGCGAAGAATGGAATGATGGCATGGAGTGAGTGAATCATATAAATTGAAGTAATAATTATACAACCTATGTATATTTATGCAGTTGCCCACCCAGTCAGAGGTCGTATTGAATATGGTTTATGTATGTTTCAACAGGTACCGAATCCTCGCTCCAGGATCATGAAGGATAGGAGCAGATAATAATTGAAGTTTTGGCGTTTACCAGTTAGGCTGCACGTTACAAATCATTGGAAGCAGCAAAAGAAAGAGGAAAATGTAAGGAAGTCAAGGGAAGATGTAGGTGTTGATGGACAGTGATTGGCCACAAGAGTCACATGGGAAGAAAGGGCCAATCAAAAACAAACTAAAGACACTAAATGTTCGAGGGAATTGTAGTTTTGTAATCTCTGTACTTGATTTTGAGATGTTTTTTCATATTGCTGCTAAAGAAGCAAAGAGCAGAGTTGAGTATAATCCTTTTCCTACATGTATTTAATTGAATCATGACTTTCTCTCACATTAGTATTGAAAATCTGTATTCCCAAATATAGCGGTAACATATTCAGAAGACGATCAAACCCTCCTCTGGTGTGCAAAGAACGACTTGTTTTGTATGAATACTGCTTCCAAAGAATATTTTTTTTTCTAAACTACAAAAACATAGAAACTGCAACATGAAATTACTTATTTAAAGTGAGTGTTTCTTCATATTTATTTGCAGTGCTCAAAAGAGATAAACTAAGAAACAATCTTCTGGGCTCAAACTTAAAATTACAATCAGACTTGTGTAATATGTGAAGTTAGAAACATGCTTGTTCAAAGGGTAGAGTGAAGCAGGATACATGAAGCGACAAAACAGATTATTTCCTAGATACTGAAAAGTCGAAATTAAGTCATCTTACTCCAATTTTATCCTAATACATTGCTTGCATTCAAGATGGCGCCGCCCTAGCCAGGCCTATTTCTGTTGCTGTCACCGCATTACCCATAGAGCACAACGTGACTGCAAGGCATAGCAAACATTCATTGCAGCCTCCTGTTACAGGACATTTCTCAGACTGACACAACTGGACAAATCTGTGCCAACCAGCCTTCAAGAAACAGACAGGAGGAACAAAGCCACGTCTGCAGTAGACGATCAAGCAGACGAGTTTATTGTATCCATGAGGACACACGATAAGTAAAGCTAATAATGGAGCCAGATTTTTGGCAAGCCCTCTGCAGATTAGATGTCCAGAGAGAATAACGCACAAACAGATTTTTAGCACAGTGCAATGTGGCTGTCAGTCTATTTTTCCCCGTGGACATTCATTTTTTTTCGATGAGAAATCAATACCGAGATCCAGGGGACACCATTCTTCAATATGTTTTATTGCATCGATGTGACTTGAGGGACTTGTACTTCAACAATTAATTGGTAGGAAAATAAAAATAAAAAACGTAAATCCCAAAAATAATTGCAGCTAGAAGAAGCAAGTGACAACCTTGTTGGAGCAGTGGGCAATGTACCATTTGTGAAAACGCGTTGTTCGTTGTCAAGTTCCATTATTTAGTTTTATCTGCCAGTTTACTAAATACATTTTTCAGCAGACAAAATCCAATAAAATTCACTGTAGTACAAATAAAACGACAAAGCCGCAAAAGTGCCTTCCAGGGTACAGTTAACTTCAAAACCTAACATATCGTTTAAGAGGATATTTGACCTTGCACAGTAGTACTTTTTTCTTCCATTTCCGAAAAAATATATTTCGCCTGAGTTTGTTGTGATTTCGCAAATCTGGCAATAGGCTTTACTATTGTTTCCTAGTGCCATCAGCAGATTACAAATAATGTAAAGCCCGATAACAATTATTTATTCGTGTTTCCTTTAATTGGGACTTCAAACACTAGAGATTTAAAGTTGTCATACCAAGGACAACAATGGAAATTTTTCCTGCATAGCAGAAAGAGCTATTATTGAACCTGGAATGGATTTACTCTTCTATTATGCAGTTACTTGCCGGATAGTTTAGGAATCAACATTTAATTAAAGGTTAATTTAAAAAAGAAATCAAAGCATGCTGCTCCCTCTGACTATTTAAATGTCAACGTATGCAGTGAGCAGTGTATACAGTGACATGTGCACATCATATGCTCTTAACTGCGTTATACCACGTCCATACTGACCAGTCACTTAACTCATCATTCATGGGCAAAGGCCACCTGGCCACCACAGTTTATTCGTTTCTTAAAACCAAATCTAAGATGATGATGAAATAGACATGCTAACTTCTCAACATGTGGACAGTGTCAGCTGGTGAATGTATTCAATAATTAATAGTAAATATGTCCAAGCACTGAGTGCGAGCATCATTGCGTAGCAAGGGAGCAGAAACCATCCAAGCCCGCATCTCTGCGGCATCTAACAACTCGGCCAAACTCTTTAAAATATGCAAGGAGCTGGCCAATCCTGCTGCAGTCTCTATTTCTCCTTTCCTCTCCCACACCCTCTGCACGGACCTGGCTTCTCATTGCATTTCTAAAACTCAGGACATACTGTCATCTCTCTCTTCCTCTTCCCCTACCCCCTATACTCCCTGCTCTTCCTCTGGCCATCTTCGGCCACCTCTCCAACCTCCATCTCTGTCTTTCCCATGTTCTCCCCAGACAAGGTTTCTAGACAAGTTTTCTATGAAAGTCTCGTCATAACAGGTTCACCCCTGTCCCTCCAAAACCATCAAGGACCACATTGACACCTTGGCTCCTGCTCTGGCTCACTTCTGCAAACACTCCTTAGCCATTGGAGTCTTCTCTTCCCCCCTAAAGCACGCCCTTGTGCACCCTCTTCTTAAGACAGTCTCTGCCGATCCATCCTGCCTGGCTTAGGATCGCCCAATCTCCATTACTCCTTTCCTGGGCAAACTCCTGTAAAGGCTGGCCATCTCCCAGCTTAATCTTCACATCGAATCTGTTGTCTCCATGACCATGAGTATGGCTTCAGAGCTGCCAGAAGCACAGAAACTGCTCTCCTGCACATTGTGAAGACCTGCTCTCCAACCTCGATTCCAACACTCCCTGTGTCCTCATCTTACTTGATCTCTCCTCTGCCTTTGACATGGTCAACCATGCCATCCTGCTCCACCATTTCTGTGAATACCTGGGTATCACCGATCAGGCCCTGGCTTGGCTGACCTCTTTCCTCTCCGATCGACCCTCCAGGTCCAACTTGTGTCCTTCCTCTCCTCTATCTCTATTGCTACCTGTGGTGTTCCTCAGGGGTCTAACCTCTCTCCCTGGCTTTTCAAACAATACCTGGCACTTCTTGCCCACCGCATTGCCACTGTATGCCCCAACTTTCAGTGCTATGCGGATGACACTCAACTAATTTTCATCTCCCTTCTGCCACCTCTTCTCCTTCTCTGATCTCTGACTGGGTGCTATCCAGGAGTGCTGTGCTTCCAATGATCTCTGCCTTAATGCCAGTACGACTGAGATTCTCCACATTGGCACACCTGTGCCCTCCTTTCCTGTCACTCTCGGCCTGGCCTCTCTTGGCCTTCTTCCTGCTGCCACTTGTGAGGCTAAAAAAGTCAGGGTCATCTTCGACTCCACACTCTCCTTCTCTCCTCACATCTCTGACGTCTCTAAGAAGTCACACTACCAGCTGCACCATCTCAGAAGTATTCTTCCTTTCCTCTCCTTCCCCAGAAGCTCACTGTCTCTAGAGCTCTGGTTCTCTCTAGGCTGGACTATTGCAACAGCCTCTTTTTAAATCTGCCTGCTTCTGCCCTCTGTCCTCTGCAACTCATTCAGAACAGGACTGCACGACTTGTCCTTGGCCTCAGCCCAAGGATCGTATCTCTCCAGGACTGAAATCTCTGCACTGGCTCCCAGTGGCTGCAAGGATTAAGTTCAAAACCCTCTGCATTGTCCACAAGGTCTTCTGGGGTCTGGGGCCTCAACACCTTCAACTCTCTCTTCCTAAATATCTTCATTCTCGAGCTCTTCGCTCATCTGCATCCAACTCCCTCAGGGTCAGTCGCTTCTCCAAGCAACAAGTTGGTGGTAGATCACTTTCTTCAGCAGGTGCCTCCCTCTGGAACAGCCTCCCTGCCGCTCTGAAACTTGAGGAGAACCATCTCTGTTTCTGGAAGCACCTTTCAACCTTCCTCTTTGCTTCTGCTTTCTCTCCTCCTCTCCCCTGCTGATCGCCCGGCTGAAACTGAAACTGCACTGGTTACCAGGTTACCCCCTGATCTCTGGCCCAGGTCCCCTCCCCACCAGCTGCACATCTGCACTGCCCCCTTGGCAAACCTGCACTCAGGGGCTCTTTTTCTGTATCCCTAGCAGCACTTGACACCTGACGTCTGCACTTACCTTTGCACTTGCCAGCAGCTGACTGCAATTTTGATTTATTGTTTTATTTATCTTCTACTGTTTCCCTATGTACTGTGCTGCCTCCTCCTCTTTCCCCCTGCACTTTTCCCCTCCCCCTCCCCTGCACTTGCACAATCTCAATGTCACCTGGTATAGTAAGATCGTTGTCTCTGTCTTCCCTCTGTTCCCCCTCTCTTGACTCGTTGCGCCTTGAAACACTTGTGTATAGGTGTGTTATAAATGGCATATCATATCATATCTACTAAAGGGAGTTTGGGGAGGAAGGGGGTTTTGCCCTGATTTTTTTGTTTAAATCATGGTTTTGAAATGGTGCATTTTACATACATTGTGTGTGATAAATTGGGTGACACATGAAAACATCAAAACGAGGCCAGGTCACCAACTGCACACAGGAGCATTTTCCAAACCATTTTAAGAATGTTGGTGGGTAGGATATACGTCTGCCTTTCCACTAAGCATACACTCATGTTAGCTTTGGCCAATATTGCTGCTATCTCTACTGTAAGAAGACATGTTAATGATATTCCTGCTGATGTATGCCAGTACTTCAACCATACGAACACACTTGTATTTCCTTTGACCAATAATGTCATTACTATAAGACTCATTACTACAAAATAATATAATGTCAGTACTCACCATGGGTTTGCTAAATAAGGTCAGTACTGACACTGCATACACACTTATTTTGGCTTTGCCCAATAATGCCAGTACTGTAACTGTAAGAACACACACAGGTATATGCCTCTTCATTCTTTTCTTTCCACAGCTCTCCACCAGTAGCACATTGTGATGTCACTATCTCTGTGAGGTCAACTGTTGTTTCTTTTTTTTCTGTTTTGTTTATTATAATGTTTATGGTTTATATCTTAAACCTTACATTTGTTAACACATCAAAATCGACTTCTATTAAAAATGTACATGTATACAAATCTTAAATGCATTCTTCTTCTTCAAGGTGTCAAACTGCATCCATCGGCAGAGATGGCAAGCCAAAAATGAACAATGGTGGTTACCATTCTTCTGTTATTGCCCGTTAGTATTTGGGACAATTGTTCGGAGGTTGTGTATGTTATTGCATTGACTGTCGTGCCCCCTCTTTAGACCCTTCTCCCTCTATTCATGTGTCCCAAATCAAATTGTTATTGCATTGACTGCTGTACCCCTCTTTAGGCCCTTCTCCCTCAATTCATGTGACCCAAGTCTAAGGTTGCTGCATTCACTGTCGTGGCCATCTGTCCAGGCGTCCAAAGTCTAAGTGTTATTGCATTGACTGTTGTGCCCCCTCTTTAGGCCCTTCTCCCTCTATCCAGGTGTCTCAAATCAAAGTGTTATTGCATTTACTGTTGTGCCCCCCCATGGCCATTCTCCCTCTATCCAGGTTTCCCAGGTCTAAGGTTACTGCATCTACTGTTGTGCCCCTCATCCCAGGTGTCCCAAATCAAAGTGTTATGCATTGTCTGTTGTGCCCACACTGCATTGTTATTGCATTGACTGTTGCACCCCTTCTTTAGGCCTTTCTCCCTCTATCCAGGTATCTCAGGGCTAAGGTTGATGCATCTATTGTTGTGCCCCTCAGCACAGGTGTCCCAAATAGAAGTGTTATTGCATTGACTGGTGTGCCCCCTCTTTGGGACTTTCTCCCTCTGTGCATATACTCGAGGTCTAGGTTTGCAGCATTTACGGTTTGTGGCCCCCTGTCCAGGTGTCCCAGGTCGAAGTGTTATTGCATTGACTTCTGTGCCCCCTCTATGGGCCTTGCTCACTCTATCCGGCTGGCATGGGTCTGGGGTTGCTGCATCTTCTGTTGTGCCCCTCTATCCAGGTGTCCCGGGTCGGCGTGTTGTTTCATTGACTGTTTTGCCCCTCTCTGTGCCTTCCATCTGTCCAGGTGCCCCAGGTCTGGGGTTGCTGCATTTACTGCTGCGCCCCCTCTCTGGGCCCCCTCCATTCTATCCAGGTGCCACCACGTCTAAGGTTGCTGCATTGACTGTTGTGCACCCTTTTTAGGGCCCTGCTCCCTCTAGTCAGGTGTCCTGAGCCTAGGTGTAACTGCATTGACTGCTGGGCCTCCACACAATCCCTGGTAGCTAAGGTGCAGGTGCCCACAACCCCTGATAGCTAAGGTACAGGTGCCATTTGAACAAATGCTCTGTCTCCAACCCAGACAATTCCACCTACCGTGGCTTCGCACACCAGAGCCAGGAAGAAAATACCACTAAACAACCAAACAGCAAGTGTTTCCTACCCCTGGTTCGACAACCACAACCCAAGGACCCCTAAAATAAATATAAATAACCAAATAGGAGCAAAAAGGAAACAGCTGTAAACAAACCGAACCACGAAGATCTTGAACCGAGGTTTCAACAACCCACTACCTCACCAACTACAATCAACAACGAACCACAAGCAAAAAAGACTAAACCCCAAAGACCAGGAAAAACACCAATCCAAAGAGGACCCGCACTCAAAGGAATACAACCCACAACTCAAATACTATGCCTCGCCACAAGAAAAACAGCGAAGCCAAAACGGAAAACAGAAATAATTAGAAAACCCAAACTGCTCGGGAAGGTGCCGACCAGCATGATCCCACAACTTTAAAAAACTGGACAAAAAATAGCCAAGACATCCAGAGGAGACATACAAAGAACATAGCAAAAACAGGCTACAACACCCGCTACCTCTACACATATGACTGCATGGTAAGCAAAGACAAACCAGCAACTATGAACCGACAGACAATAAGCGCTGCCGGTACTGATCCGACCAGGACACCAAATGCAACACGGCAAGTAATAAATCATCCCAACCCAGTCCACACAATGGACAATACCCCAACCAGAATCAGGGACACACTAGAATCCATTTCCCTCTACACACCGTACTTCACCAAAGACTGGAACAACGGAGAGACCCAACACCACCCAGAAAGAACCAAAACCAGCCAATAAACCTCATCAGTCTGCTCAATGAAGAGAACAAACACCAAAGAACCACACTGCCCAACAAGTGCATCAGGAAAAAAAACACCAGCAACAGAAACCCAACCGACAACACACTGAATAGAACCAACATTACAAACAACAACCCGAAAGTAAAATCAAATAAACTACACTGCTGCCTTCTCAACGTTAGATCCATGGCAAAACACTGAATAGAAATTCATGACTTTCTAAGTGAAAGAGGCACAGATGTGCTCTTTCTTACAGAAACCTGGGTATTAGACAACTGCAAAGTAATTGTGACCAAAGCGATACTGGACAATTGTAAACAAATACACATCAACAGAGAAAACCAAAGAGAAGGCCGAATCACAATCATACATGAGAACAGATTTGAGCATCTCAACTCATGATAACCAACGTAGAAAACTGTGAATCCCTCCTCATCAAGATACATAGTTTTACTCCTGAACTACAGACCGCCTTCTTACAACTCCACCTTTGGAACAAAATTGGCAGACGCAGCTGCCATTTTATTAACCTACCATGACAACCTAGTCATACAGGGAGACTTTAACATCTGGTTTTAAAAATAAAACAAATCTACTGCAAACTCACTGTGTACACTCCTGGAAACTATACATTTCAAACTAATAGTAAATGTATCCACCCAAGATGCTAGACACAACCTGGATGCAATTTTCTGCATGGAAGTACTATGCGCATCCGCGCCACCTACACCAATGGTATGAAGCAACCACTACTTGATACCATTCAAAATCACATCCCAAACCCGCCTACCAACCGGAAGAGAACTACTAGATACCAGCAAGAAAAGAAACTGCAAGAACCTCGACCTAGAGGCCCTAACAAACCGTCTAGACTCCACCCTCCCAAATGAAAAAGAACCGACTAAAACAAGGATAGACACAGCAGAAGACAGACTCGACAGTTGAATTACCAAGGCCCTTGACCAGCTGGCATCAGCAAAAACATTCAAAGCAACACCAAACTAACTGGCAGCAAAATGGTTCACAGAAGAAATGAAAGAACTAAAAAAATAACATCTGCAAAATGGAAATGAAATGGAGGGAACAATAAACCCGGCAAGACAAAATAAAATATCAAAGACAACTCAAACTATACAAAGCAAGTCCTCAAAGCAAACAAAATCTATTATGTCACAAGATTAGAATTGGCAAACAATACTCGGAAATAACTCCTCAAAATCATCAGAGATTAAAAAAAAAGTCTTCCTGCAAGAATTCCATCATCCTGACACAAGCACTTTGTGACAACATCACCAACCACCTGAGATCAAAAATACATAGAATACAGGAGACCATAAACCTAGCCCAGGCAAATACAACCACGTACAAGGACATCAACCTTGCTGTATCCCCAAGGGACCCCTGCCCCCTGACATTTTCAAAGGAATCCTCAACCACAGAACCCAGATGAAACACTTCCAAAATCTAATGAATCTATCACTCAAAAGAGCAAAAGTACCACCCACCTTCAAATCAGCATACATTAAACCACTGATTTAAAAGGAATCAGAAAGTGCAAAAGACCCACACAACTACAGACCGATATCCAACCTGCCCTACGCAGGAAAAATCTTGGAGAACCAAGTGTACAAAATCCTTTTAAAAAATCAAAACAAATGGAATATTCGACCGGTCACAAGTAGGCTTCAGACCAATCAGAGGAACAGAATCAGCACTCCTATTGATATGTGACGACATGAAAATAAAAGCAGACAACGAGGCCCAATCGACCCTCATACTATTGGGCATATGAGTGGCATTTGAAACAATAAATCATGCAACAAAAAAAGATCAATGGAATGTGGCATACAGGAATCCTCACTGAAGTGGCTTACCTCATTCCTAACAAACCAAACCAAAAGAACATACCTAACACCCTTCATCTCAAACACCAGAAATATATCCTGCGGAGTGCCACAGGAATCCATCCTCTCTCCTCTGTTCTTCAACATCTACATGTGCCCACTGACGGACTTACCACCTACAACTACTCAGATGACAACCAACTGATTGTGAAAACAAACAGAACCCAGGAACAAAATAACAGCCTCAACAACCACCTCACAGACATATATAACTGGATGACAATGAACAACCTTAAACTGAACCTGGCACAAAAAGGAAATAACGCTCTCACCCGCAGGATTCAACAGAGGGAACCCACAACTGGACTGGCTGCCCAGCATGGAAACACAGTCAGAGTGTACCAACGTAGTAAATAACCTAGGACTACTCATGGAAAATGGACTATCCCTGGAACCGCAAGTCAATGCAATTGCCAAAAAATGCTAGTTCCTCCTATGACTGCTCAGAGAACTAGTCCCCTACCTTTCTTTCCCTTCTTTCTCTCACCAGGCACCCAAAACCTGGAATGACCTACCTAAGAATGTACGGAACACAACAAACCACCTAGCATTCAGGAAACTCCTCAAATCATGGGTCTTCAAAGCGTAACCACAACGGAGACGCACTAGAATGCCCAGACATTAAAACAGTGATGAAAATAACTCCAACCTCGGCCACTCTCAAATTGGACAAACACTCAAACCAAAGAACCAACCACTCGACAGAGCATAAGAGATCATGGAAAATAGCCACAAAGGAAGGCCGCAGAGACTGACCACATACCTAGACCCAGACGAAAGCCCTCAAGTGACTCTCCCACTCGTACGTACCGGATGAACTTATCCAGACCGGCAGACGCACCCAGATAGACGTTGACCTGTGTCACATCTGGATGGGATTGATTGAAGGATAACATGCCCACGCCTAGAAAAAACGTGAATGTTAGCATGTGCCACACTTGGAGTTGTGAATACCAGCCTGCGTGGCGTTCGGATGGAGCTGTGAGTGTTAGCATGCCCACACCTGGACGGATCTCTAAACTCTGGCCTGCACCGCATCTAGATAGAAGTATGAATGTTGGCATGACCACACCTGGACGGAGTCCTGGACACTGGCCTGCGCCGCGTCTGGGTGGGAGTGTGGGGGCCAGCAGGTGCCACACTCAGACGGAACTGTGAATGTTAGCATGGTAAAGGTCGGGTAACCCACTAACCAATATAAGCTCATACTCTGCATACTTATCTCACTCAAAAAACTCACACAACCATCTCTCGCACAACAAGCCGCACGCACTTCACAACACTGCAACTACACATAAACCGGAAAAACAGCACACGCGGACTGACTCCTATCCGATACCCGCACCAAAGCTCAACACCCGGTGTATACTGAGTTGAAGCCGCCAACAGAACACCACTCCTCTCACTATCCTACTCCCTTCTTCACCTTACTAACCCATCCCACCTTTATCATTTACAGATCCGCCTGAGCGTCTGGGGACCAATTCCGTTGGTGACGGTGCGCGGTACAAATACCTTTAACATTTAACATTTAACATAGAACCCTCACAATCATATCTCTGATACTCAAAATAAATGACTATGCAAACCGCCTCTACCTAGAAAGACTCACCAAGACACTCCAAAAGGTGCAAAATACTCCAGCCAGGATCATATTAAGAGTAAACAGAAGAGACCACATCACTCCAGCAGTGAAAAGCCTACATTGGTTACCAGTAAAAAACACATCAAATTTCACAAAGCCTTTCACAGACAAGGAGCTGAATTCCTCCAAGACAAGATTAGCCGGTATTGCCCAAGAAGGGATTGAAGATCCAGCAACGACCTGCAAATAGAGACTACACACTTTGAAAAAAGAAAATTAGGTGTAACAGCATTCTCAAGTGTAATTGTTAACATCTGGAACACCACATCCAAAGAAATTAGAACCACAGAAGACCACATCACCTTCAGGAAACGGCGCGAAACCTGGCTACTCAACAGACAATGATAACCCAAAGGACGCCAGCAACAATAATACCACAGACAAACAACTAGAGTGAAGACGAGATGGTCCAAAGAACCATAACCAAGAACAGGGCTAGATACCATCATGCATCAACCAAAGAGCTGCACCAAAGGCTCCAACAAACCGACCAATTTACCCATTCTCCCCTTCCTGTTCCTCCCACATACCGGACGCCATACCTTACCTTGGGCTGTCCACACTACACAGAAAAAAACAAGAATCAATTCTATACTCACACCAGCATCTCAAGATGATGCAGCACACCTATAGAGAACCACCCACATAGTCCATAGAACCATCAACAATGCAACTACACACCAAGACACTGGACAATCTTACAGCTACGGCCACCCATGACTCTGGATCCCTTATGGACACTATCTAACCAGTGCACACAACCAAACCGACCACAATCCCACACAACACACTAACACCAACACAAAACACTAACGCACACCGAAGGCACTCAATCTTACCAAAAGGGTTATAACACACACGGCCTCCTGCACAAACTCCCACATGCAAAACAACACTCACAAATGCCAGTTCCTCCTGGTTCTGAACCTATACTCTCACACTATCCTCACTAACCTCCCCAAACCCCTCTCTTGCAGAGCCACATGAGCGCCTGGGGACTCCTGGTGGTAGCGGTGCACAGTATAAATCAACATAACATAACATAAATCTAATTGCTATAGCATCAGTCTTTCAATGGTCACAAACTTCAAAACTGAAAGCAGATAAAGGCGTACCAAGCTCATCTTTTTCTATATGGTTCATGCCTCTTATTGACTCACACGCTCTATTCAGCCTCTGGCTTGGCCTTTACTTACTTAGATCCCTTGTTCTGGGAGGTATCAGCTGAGTTAAGACTGAGCTTCCCCCCTCAGTCTCCAGTGTAGAAGTATTTCCTTTTTATGTTGTTCATTTAGTAAAAGCAAACCTTTCTATCCTGTCAATTTGGGCAGAGTTTTGATATTGGTCTGTAGGGCATACTAATAAAAATTAGTGTACTTACAAAGATTGACCATTACATTGTGCATCATCTCTGGGTAGCATTGGCAGGTATTATTACTCAACTCGATGGTACACATTTGCCTGACCAGAACGGTAAGAGGCATAGGGCCTCATTACACGGAAGGCGGTAAGGGTTAACGGTCACTGGTAAGGGTACCGGTGACCGTTAACCCTTACCACCTTACTACGAGGTCCCTTTGCGGGACCCGAACTTAACGGCTGGTGTAGACCAGCCGTTAAAGTTTGGACCTGCAAAGGGACCTTGGTGCTAATTACGGTACCGCAATTTGCGCTACCGTAATTAGCTCCTTCCCCATTCCCATTATGCCCTATGGGGAAAAAATGGGAATGGGGAAGGGCCATGGAGAAAGGGGTAATTACCGCCCCGCCAACCTTGGAATGTGGTGGTAATTCCCCTTTCCTCCATGGTGGTACTGGTATGGTACCGGCGGCAACCATGGTGCTAATAGCACCATGGTTTACCGCCTACCGTGTAATGAGGCCCATAGACTTCAGAAAGATATGAAGCTGAGTGGACCCAGGATTAAAACCTGTGACATTCAGGTGACAAGCAAATCTCTACTATGCATGCATTATTTTACTGAACTATGGTTTCAGGCTGTAATTGAAGTTGACAGATTGCAGCAGTGGATATGGGAAATCACTGTCAGTTCTTTGATGGTGTTTTCCATTGAATGTGAGTTAAAGTGTACATTTGTTCAGGTAATGTCATCATAAGTTGTAGATATCTGCATGAAAAGCTGCTCAACTCCCCCAGATTTGGTATTTGAAAAAGATGTTTGCTTTCAGACTAACAAAAGGACCTCAGTGACGTAATCGGCCCCTCTGTTAGGTACAGTGCTATGAAACTAAACACTAGGATAGCAAGCACTATACAGGAATCTACACGTATTGCAGACCTCTTCTCATATTACTTTGGGTTAAATCCAGGCACCATTTTGGCGACACATTTCTTGACTGTCTCAAGTTGCCATTATGGGACGTTCGGCTTCCAGGTGCAACCCTTCTGGTGAAGAGTCCAAATGTATGTGCACATTAAAAAAACGGATTCCACTTTTCTGTTGTTTGATACACCCTTTCTTCTGTTTTTACATTTCCCAGTTAAACACAGCATTCTGCTTACTCACCTGCTTTCGCCACTTGGGGGTGTCCTAAGCGCCTGGCTAGAGAAAAGCAGGTCACTGCCATTGACTGACAACCTTTCCTCTATCAGAGATGCAGCAATTTAATACAAGTCGTTGGACAATTATATCACCCATTATTCCAGCACCTAGAAGCAATTCAGTTTCTCTCTTTTGCTAATATGTTTACAGTGATTACTGTAGTTACTCTGCATATTTATTATTTCTATCGCTGTCAGTATTTTTACTATCTGTATTGCTATTTTTATTATTCCATTTAAAAAAAAAAACAAGCAGTGTATTTCTCATGGATAGTGTACATATTATAATCATCATAATAGTTCAGTAATGATATCTGAGATAATCGATAATTTCATCGACGTCATTGCATTGTAAATGAGACAATAATTCACTGCTGTCTATCTAGGGAACACTATCCTTACCAAAAATTCTACGGAGGCCCGTCCCTTCTAACCACCCAAAAAACATCTTCTACTCCTCACCCATCTACCCTCACCTATCTACACACCCCACCCAAGGAACATCCCTGCTTCTCAACCAAGGTGCATTCCCGTCCTCCTCCGAGGAAGTTCCCTGCTTCTTGTGCAAAGCCCATTGTTCTTCAAAACGGGGTCTCCTTCATACTCCTCCCTCTTCAGTATCAAAGGTTGTACTAACATCTGAGTGCATCATATATTACTTTGATCTGTTCCCGTTCACCCAGTCAATGTGCTCAGCTGTGCCATTTAGAGCGTTGCCTTGAGGAACTATGTTAGCAGGTCACCTACTTGTTTTAAGATATGGGACTATTTCATCTAATGGTCCCATTAATTTGTTGGGCTGGACATGTGGCTGACTGCATTGGACTTATAAATCATCTGATTTCTCAAGGCAGTGCCCTGTGAGTTACATAGCTTGATGAGTTCAGTGCACACTGCTGAGATACTTTCTTTAGCCTGTAGGTCACATGTTCAAATGACACAAACCTGTCCAAATCAATTAGGTAACAGTAGCACCAGTTATTTAGGTAGTGTGCTGAGACATGGCAAATGCAATCCTAGTAAGCGTTGTTTTTACTACTGTGCATGGTTCTAAACCTGTTTTTGTTTGGCCTTCACCTGAGAAGGAACCCAGTCAATGGGCCTCATTACACGGTAGGCGGTAAGGGTTTACCGGTACCGGTAAGGGCACCGGTACCGGTAAACCCTTACCGCCTTACTACGAGGTCCCTTTGCGGGTCCTCTCTTAACGCCTGGTTTTTCCAGGCGTTAAGGACGGGACCAGCAAAGGGACCTCGGAGCTAATTACGGTACCGCAATTTGCGGCACCGTAATTAGCACCTTCCCCATTCCCATTATGCCCTATGGGGGCAAAAATGGGAATGGGGAAGGGCCTTGGTCAATGGGGAATTACCGCCCCCGCTCACCTTGGAGTAGGGTGGCAATTCCGCCATCCACCAAGGCGGACTCGGTACGGTACCGACGGCAACCATGGTGCTAATAGCGCCATGTTTACCGCCTACCGTGTAATGAGTCCCAATGTGTTGAGCCCCCATTTATGGCTCTCAATTCATTTAACATGGTACCAGTATCAAGTATATATGCGTTTTTGTGTGAATGAGATTTGTGTGATCCAGCAGGATCAGTGATATCTTATCTGTCTTGTTTTCTCATGAGGGGAAAGGCAGACGTTGCCTGGAGGGCTGAAGAATTGGGGGGGAGATTCTGGTTGGCGTGTAAATAAATAACTCCCTGAATGAGCTGATTGGCAGGCAGCATAAGAACCATCCTAGTGGATGAGCCCAGATGCAGTCCCGTGTCCATTATAGGGTCTGGCCTTTCAACTGGTTTGTGCAGCCATGAGGTTCAGAGTTGGTGGCTTTGCAGCTTGTGGCATATCTGATGAGTAGTAGGGTGAGGTACGTTTCATCAATGACAATTGACCAGGCCCTGTTACCATGTCCCTGAAACCCTATGAATTTGATTCAACCCCAATAAATATGATTCCCCTCAAAAAAGTCTATATAACTTTTATATAAACGTGATAAGAACCCTGCAGTAGTGTATATAACATTTGCTACAGATGTATCTGACCCCCTATACATTTAATTAAATCCCAGTAAATGTGAGGACCTCCCCAAAATTTTTATATACATGTTATATGAATTTTATATAAATTTAATAAAAACTATATTGAACTTGATATAAAAACTGTATGTAGATGTACCCGAATCCTTATAAATGTAATCCAACCCCAACAAATGTGATGACCCCAATACATTTTATATACATTTTATATGAATTTAATATACATTTGATAAGAACCACAATGGATTTCATGTAAAAATATAACTTGGAGAGCAGTCCAACAGTAAGAATTGGGCTGTGTGCTATATAAATATTTGTCTATAGGCGGTTCTAAGGCTATGGCACTATTAGGGGTGGAGTCTCACAATACGGATATATAGCTGTTATTGTATGCTTTGAAAACACATGCAATCTTCTCAGGGCTAGCCAGCATGGTGTCAAGGAAACTATAATTATGAACAGCTACAGTTACAATGAGGAGAAAACAGCCCCTGACAGCCACAGAGATCCAGAGTATAGTTATTTACTGTATTGCCTCCGAAGAAGATACAACAGTCTTGATGCAATGGATGAATCTCAGACTTCGATGGCTTACCGTGAAGATCGGGAGCCCGGTGAGAACATGTCTACACCTTCTGAGGCAGTCAGCCACCTCTCCACCACTGCCATGGGGCAGTCTGTTGGAGATGTCATTCAAAACAATCAGGCGAGTGCAGCCGAAGATATGTCTAATTAGAAAATGGCAACTAGTGCTGATGCAGTGGTTCTTGAGCAGCCCATGGGTTTAGAGCTTGTGTTATCATGTTGGATCTATCATGGTTTATCACATTTCACTGCAAAGAAAATGCAGGGAAAGACCCCCGCAACCACCCCACATCCTCCACACCTTAATAAATACCTAAGCCTAACTCCCATCTTTATTGCACACAAAACTTCTGGACACCGGTGATAAGAGCAACTGTTAAATTCGTATGGGGCTGTTTCCATACCCTGAAGCAAAGCATATTCATCCAGTCAGTATTTACCGCAACCAGTGAGAGCATGATGTATTGCAATGTTTTTGGTCTCTGCTATGTATAAGAGCCATTGAATAACCGCTGTGGAATAACGTTTTTTGATGCATGTGGTATGAATTCTGGGGCAGCAGCGTGAATGTTTCAGGCTTTAGGTACAAATGTCTGTAAATCTGCAAACAGCAACTAGCCAGTGTGACAATTTTAAAAGGATCGACGTATAACACGTATATCCCCCCCTCTATAGGTGTTTCTTAATGCATCGTTTGAATGATCCCGTTCCTGAATGAATGGCATGCCTGTCTTAAAATGTTGACATCTTCTTTACAGCAAGCCATTAATTTCTGGCCCAAATCAAATACACTATGCTCATTTGCCTTATACCACGTCCTGAACTGGTCTTTCTCGATAGGCTTCATGAACAGAACGCCATATTTATAGGGGGCCAGGACCGGGCCTACATCGTTTGGATTAGCCGCTGTGTTGAAAGATGTGTATAGAAGCCCTTTGAACCGGGAAAACAAAAAGCTTTTTGCAGTTTACTGAGTTTCATGGGTAGGAAGTTCAAGGAGTCGATAAAACATATTCTCAACATTACGACATACATTGACATGAGTTTAGCACCCTGTGTGAAAAGTTCCACTCTAATTCGCTCCTTCAGCTATTGTTTCAGTAAAAAATAGCCACTGTACCCTTTGTCATTATGAGCTAAAAACATGTAGCCTGTGAATTTAGTTGTTACAAGGGTGTTAACAAAATCAGTCACTCATGAATAACCCTTGAACTTCCAACAAGTATCAACTGTTTAATGTCTGGCATAAATGTAGTTTAGCTGATGCCTTATATCCTCCTGCCTGGCTTCAATGTCATATACAATATAATCCTTGCTTTTCTTTTGAGGTCTACCAGGTGTCATACAACACATGTGTCCAGCCATGTTGACAACAGGCACTTTGCATACTCTGCAAATTAACCCATTATATTTCTGACTCCTTGGGGACATTTTGCGCATGTGGGACAGTGAAAACGTGGCTCACACAAGACAGCCCCTGCAGCCCTTTAAAAATTTGAATGTTTAGACAAACATTCAACCTTGCAAAGGTGTGACATTGCAGACATTTTGAAGATCACTCCTTATGCACTTTACTCTTGTCTCTTACAACCAAGCGACAATGATACGGACACTGTGTTTATTTTTGTTGATGAAAATATGGTGACAATGCTTATAGTGGGTTTTAGGCCATCAAAGGTTTTGTAGATTTGTCATACCATAGAAATGGTCACCGTGATGTAAAACATTCAACATGGTTTTTGCAGTTTTAACTGCTAGCAGGAAGTATCGCTTTACGCTTCTGTTGAAGTACAGTATGTGATGGCTCTAGCAAAATACCACTCAAAGAGAGCCAACTGTCCAAAACGTATAGATGTGTCCATCAGAATTCCCAGCTTTTTATGGACTTTCAAGGCTTTGTCACGTATATCGGCGGCTTAAAAGCCCCACAGGTCGATTAAATCTATGAGACTAGATGCCACACACAGATTTAAAGACCTGCCATTTAAATTTAATAGCCATCTGCTTTTAGATTTTATAATATGACTGTTTGTTCAAAAGTTTCTAAATACCTTCGGAGCAGGGCCTGACTACCACTGCAATGATTATTAATGGTGTAAAACACATAATTCTGGTCTTACTCTTCAGCAGCCTCCTCAGATTTTCCAGAAATGTTAAAAAGCAGAAGACATTGCACGAGGGTTCCCTTGTAAATAAGGGTCTGGTTAACCATCAACATCAATGCGTATCAATCTGGAATGATTGGGTCCAACAGTTTCTAATATACACCTGACCAGTGTTTTTACAGGTTATGTTATAACAGCTAGCCCGTGTACCAAGAACAGTAACTTATCTAAGTTAACAAATGGGAATTTATCATAATACTCGGCGGCTGAGAATGTTTTATACGCCCGTTGAAATGTCTGTACAGTTTGTCAGTATACAGGAGCATCGGGTTGTGAGGTTTGGGGTTGAGATATATTAGGATGAGCACTTCTGAATATTACAACTTGGCCTTTCTGAAGATTTTAAATAACCGATGCTGCTGGGCTCTGGCTAATCCCCATTTTCAGGAAGGGTCACTGTCTTTACGATCCCTCTAAACTGGGTATCCATCCCCACTCTGTGGAGAGGTACAGAGAGTAAAAGTGCTTGTGCTTTCAACTTCACACATTGATCACACCTGTTACATCATGCACTAGTTAAATGTGTACATGCTCTGGCGGTTCACTGACTGTTTAAAAGACGTGCCTGTTTTCCAATAGGCCATTTTGTTTTCAGGTGCGAGCTATTTACTAGTCACAAGCATTTCCTCCTGTTACATCTGATGACTGTGATACACCTTCAGCGGTTATTGGTGGAGTAGCAACTGCACTAGAGCTATTTATCACTTTACCATCATTTTCAGTGAGTAACGTTGGCGTAGAAGATTTGTTATGGCTTTCAAACCAACAGGGCCTCTCGGCCACTAGTATGCTATGTTCCACATTTTGAGCATTGCATGTGGCGCAATTGGGATAGTTGACCTGGCTTACCATGGATGCCCCGCAATGCCCCACTACTAAGGTTGTAGTGCTATCATCCAGCCATTTTATTAATGTAGTAACTACTCTAGCGACTCAAGGGAATGTGTCCCTTCTCCCCAAGGCGGAGACCTTTCCTGTGAGGCTAGGGAGGTGAGCCCACTCTGCAATACCCTGCCTAGAGGTAGAGGCAAGTGGGACCTGACCGGGAGAGACTCCCTCTTATGGGACAAGGTCTCACGTTCCCATGAGAAACTGCCTAGGCTTGGTGTACCATGGCCTACATGAGATGTGTTAAAACTAAGAAAATATAAATTATCAAAACTGACATGAAGAAACACCATAGGTATATTATTATCTTGGGAGAAAATGTTTGTATCCCTTTAAATCAGGATCACCACTATACTGGGACGAGTACGTTAAAGAACATGCTTCCAAAGATGGAGGAGAGAGAAGCAAGAGATGCAGGAGATGAGAGATAGGATCGTAGTTGCAGGCACTTGGAGGCCTCAAGCTGCACTACACCGGGCGAGGCACAAGAGCAAGAAACCTGCGAGTTTCAAACTAGCTTGCAGCTGCTTTCCGGTATGCCAAAGTCACAGTAATCTCAGGACATAAGAGACCAACAGGGCTGGAGCCCAAGCAGAGATGGTGGTGAGACCACAGACACGAATCTGTGGTGGACCGTCGGTCTGAAGAACAGAGAGAGCAAGGACACAAACACCTGAGAGGAAATGACGTCTGTGATACCAAGCAGGGCCAAAATCCTCCAACAACATTCCCTGCCACAAAAGTAGGTAACTGAATGAACAGGAGGTGTGGGGAGACACCAAAGAGTCAATATGTCATACAGCCAACTGATCATAATATAAGGCATGAAATAGAGTTAGCTCTGAAACTACATGTATACAAAGATTGTGCATCAAGAGAAAATCATTATAATATGCAGTCAACTCGTCATAGGAGAAGATATGAAATAGATTTCACTTTGAAAGCAAATGGAGACAAGGATTCTAAACCAAGAGAAAATCATTATAAAACGCAGATAACTTGTCACAGTGGAAGATATGAAAGGAGTTAACTTTGCAAAGTAATAGATACGAATATTGTGAAACAAGAGAGAACATTGAGGAGAAACTGGATAATAAGAGAACCAGTAGGAAAAGGGGAAAACAAAGTGCTATCCTGCAGAAGAACAAAATAGTATTAAAGAGAGAGAAGGGCAGAACTCAGAGCCTACAGACATACACCAGCTAAAAACCAGAGTGATCCAGGAAACTATATCCCCTTCGAAGGACAGAGGCAGGTCTATGACCAACTGTATAAAGCAAATAAGAGAGTTACAAGAGGGATTCAAGGTGAAGAAAGAAAGTACAACATCCCACTTGGGCAATTAAAGAGACTAATACAAGAAATCACAAGAGACTATTTCTGAGTTGTATATTAAAGACTGGTACTAGCAGTACCCTCAGGAGAAGGGAATTATTCTCCTGACCTAAGATAGTTTTCTCTTAGTGGTAGGGTCAGTTAGTGCAGTTTTGGACAGTGGCCTTGTTTCTTTGGACATACACAACTGACAAACAATCACCTAAGTTATTAATATAGGCAGGGACTACCCATAAAGATAGGCCTTTTCCTTTTACTTTAATAAACCAGAGTATATCATGTCCTCTGAGAGTCTGTGTCCTTCTTCTGATCTGCCACAAATGGTGTCAGCATGGGATATTAAGGTCCTGACATAGAGGGGCCAATTCATAGAATTCGGCGCACAAGTGGCGCACGCGGCTGGCGCACAGTGTGCGCGTGCGGTAGTCTGCGCCAGCCGCGTGCGCCGAAACACATTCAGGCGCACAGCGTATTCATGGATTCCAACATCCACAACCAGCCGTGGCGCAGAGTGGCGCAGTGACCCTGCAGCAGCGTCAGTTACGCCCCCAAGAACGCCCCTCGCGCAGGGAAAAGCCATCAAAATCCCCAATCCAGCGCAAAGGGCAGCAGCAAACGCAGAGCGGGGAGCATGTATTTCAGGGGTGTGCGGGTGTCCCCACACGCGATAGGCCTGGGTACGTGTATTACTGGGGTGCGCGAGAAAATCTACACGCGATCGGCCTGGGTACGTGGATATCAGGGGTGCGCGAGAAATTCTACACGCGATTGGCCTGGGTACGTGGATTACAGGGGTGCGCGAGAAATTCCACACGCGATTGGCCTGGGTACGTGTATTACAGGGGTGCGCGAGAAAATCTACACGCGATTGGCCTGGGTACGTGGATTTCAGGGGTGCGCGAGAAATTCTACATGCGATTGGCCTGGGTACGTGTATTACAGGGGTGCGCGAGAAAATCTACACGCGATTGGCCTGGGTACGTGGATTTCAGGGGTGCGCGAGAAATTCTACACGCGATTGGCCTGGGTATGTGGATTTCAGGGGTGCGCGAGAAAATCTACATGCGATTGGGCTGGGTACGTGGATTTCAGGGGTGCACGAGAAATTCTACACGCGATTGGCCTGGGTACGTGGATTTCAGGGGTGCGCGAGAAAATCTACACGCGATTGGCCTGGGTACGTGTATTACAGGGGTGCGCGAGAAATCCTACACGCGATTGGGCCTGTGCGAGTGGGGCAGTGTATTACGTGGGTGTGCGGGAAGTTGAAGAGGTGAATTGCCAGTGTGGGTCCTCCCAGGTCTCCCCTCTACCCCCGTCCACGACCGCTGCAGGCAGCCCACACCACAGGGGACTACCCTGCACCCCTGGTCATGTCCCGCAGGCAGCCCATCCACCATGAGCATGCCCCCCAGCCAAGCCACATGTCCCCTTGCACCCCCACCCCCCAGCAGGCCCCCACACAAGTCCCCTTGCAACCCCACCCCCCAGCAGGCCCCCACTCATGTCCCCCTGCACCCCCACCCCCCAGCACTGTGGGGCACCTGCCAGCAGGCCCCCAACCATGTCCCACTCATGTCCCCTTGCACCCCCACCCCCCAGAAGGCCCCCACTCATGTCCCCTTGCACCCCCACCCCCCAGCACTGTGGGGCACCTGCCAGCAGGCCTCCAACCATGTCCCACTCATGTCCCCTTGCACCCCCACCCCCCAGAAGGCCCCCACTCATGTCCCCTTGCACCCCCACCCCCCTGCAGGCCCCCACTCATGTCCCCCTGCCCCCAGGTCCTGACGAAACGCAATCATGGCAGTAATGGGCAGCATACCCAGCACAAACACCCAGCCAAGGATTGCATCCACCCACATAGTAGATGCAATTACATGATACAACCCCAATGGCAAGTATGTAAATGAACACATGTCCGTCACACACACATACACAATGGGTGCAAGTGAATGTCAAAACCCATATCATTACATGCATGAAACCAATGAGAAAATACCACAAATGTAAGTAATAAATATATGTATTAAAGATGAAAATGAAGTAAAGAAATAAAACACACAACAATGGGGATGACAAAACAAATGGTCCATGTCCGAGAACTAATAGAAAAAATCGAAAAACAAAGGAATCCAAAAACTAATGTAGTCCAAAGCAAAATAATGGGGGGAAAAAATAAGGAAAAACCATTGCCTCAGGGTGAACACAAATATAAATCCAACAAATGTTTTCCAAACATCAAACTATGTACAAGAATATCCCAGGGTCCATGAGCCCAACACCATAAATGAAACCTACTACTACTAACTAATAATAAAAATATATACAGAAAAGTGGCCATTGTCCGAGCGGTCCAAAAAAAACTTAAAAAATTAAGGAAACCTAACACTAACTAACTAAAGAACTATATACAATGGCAGCGGGCAAGTCCTGCGGCTCACTCTGTGATGTTGCCGGCCAGGGCATCATCGAACTCCATGTCGATGTCCCGGAGGCGGGACTCTGTCCTGGCCCCGAGGTCTCGCAGGGACAACCCCGTGTCCACCTCAAACTCCCTGCGAGCTTCCTCGAGGCACTCAGCCCGCCTCAACGCCCGACGCATGGAGAACTCCGCCCTGACCATGGTGAGCCGCTCCTCTTCCGCCCGCTGCCGCTCCGCACCTATCCGCTGGACCAACTGCTCCCACACGGAAGACACTGCCATCCCAGGGTTCTCCTGACCTCCGGCCGATGCCTGCCCCTCTGATCTTGATGGCCCCGAGCCATGATGCCTCCCACGTCGAGCCTGCTGCTGCCTCCGACGCCACTGCCTCTGCCAGCACGACGGCATCCAGGCTGATGGAATCCACCGATGCCGTCGTGCACGTGCCCTGCCAGATGATGCCGGCACATCCTCCATCTGCAGGCGGACAGTTGCTGGTGTGTCCACCCCTGCTGGACCTTCGACTCCCGACTGTGGCAGGGATGGGGTCCCCACCGAGCTGGCTGCGTTGGTCGGGGCAGGTCCACAGGGGGCCCTGGTGGCATCTGGGCCGGAAGACGGCATGGAGCACGACTGGCGCATAGCCCCCACAGAGGAGGAGAGGGTCGCCAGAAGGCCACACACATGTAGGAAACCCCCAACCATTGCGGCTCCCAATTGGTTCACGTACGCACGGTGCTCTTCGTGATGATGTGCATGCTCCTCCCGGGAAGCATGCACCTCATCACGAATGCCAGCCGTGCGCAACGTGACACCAATCAGGACCCTCTCCACATGGCCAGGGGTCCCCTCGTCCGCAGGTAGAGGAGTGTCAGATGACATGGACATCTCCCCTACCTGCGGACGGGCCTGGGATGGGGCATCCCTGCTGGTGCATGGTGGTGCAGTCACAGTGTCAGGGACAGTGACATGCACAGGCACCTCCACGGCGACCTGTGCTGCCTCCTGGCCCTGGCCCTGGACTGCACCACTTGCACCAGCGGGGATGCCCCCACCAGGCCCCATGTGTGGCTCAGTAGCGGCCTCCTCCCCCTCTGTGGAAACCACCAACCTGGATGTCTCCACGCCGTCTTCCGCCGGTGCAAGCCCCTGTGGGGGCTCACCCACCCCTTCCGCTGCAGCCGTGGCGGCATCCCCGCCGCTCTGCTCCACAGCGCCTTCTCCGCCCTCTTCTTCACTTGCCACTGTGTAGAGGGAGACATAGAACACAAGCATCAGGGTACTGTACAATGGTCCTCTAGACAGGAAGCAACAGCAGATGAGTGGCACTGTCATACATCACTTCCATCATGTCCCTCCACAACACATGGGTCAGTGCAGGCAAAACACATACAGTAACAGGCATGGCGCATGCCATGGACATTGGCATACATGACCAAGGGACTCATGATTCATACAATGTTGGTTTTAAACTCACATGCATCATGGGTCTTGCCATCACATGCACACACCTCACCGTAGTTCCATCCATCTGGCCTCGTACACCACAGACGCAGTGGATACAAGGATGACTAGGCTCCATCAGTGAATCTGAACATTGTCACAGACATGTGTCATGCATCCATGGCAGTTACAAGTCACAGACACGCAGGTCAGACACACACACATGGACACCATACGTGTACATGGGACCAGCACCCATCCCTCACCCCCACCCATGTCCAGGAACAGAGACTGCCATGCTTCCATGTGTCCATTCCGCACAGAGCCCCCCATGTTGCAATAGAACACATGCACCAACCATGTGGTTCACACATCACTGTACTCACATGCCTGACCATGATGTCCCTGCACACACACATACGTACATGGCCTATGTCACACATACAGGCAGGTATCAGACAACCAGCACACTGCAACATGCCCTGTCTCACACAGTAATGCTTGGCCACTTACCGGCCAACTCCAGATGGGTCTGCCTCCGAAGGATCTGGGCGTGGAGCGCTGGGTCTACGCGTTCCAGGACCCTCATCTGGATGTCACTCAGGCGTGCCCGGCCCCCCTCCGCGAGGCGCCGGGCCTTATTGAGGGTCCTGGACCTCAAGTCCTCCCAGCGCTTCTTGATGTGCTTGATGTCGCGGGTTGCCACCCCCTCCGCGTTGATGGCAACCACTACATCGTCCCAGATCCTCTCCCGTCCTTCCTTGTTGGCGCGTGGTCTTCCGAAGAGGGCATCATAATGCCCCAGGACATGCTCCACCAGGACACCAACTTCCTTCTCGCTGAAGCTGGTGGCCCTCTGCCTCTCTGGCTGGGGGTCGCCACTGGTCTCAGATGGTGCTTGCCCCGACATGGCGACCCCCGAGGCAGGCGTGGGTGGGCAACTGGGTCCTGGGGCTGGGCTGTGGAGCGATGGTATCCCAGTCGGGAGTCTACTGTTCCAGCAGGGGTGGACACAGCAACTGGACCCCTGCAGATGGCTGATGTGCAGGCACCAAATGGCAGGGCACGGTGGCAGCAGGCAGGCAGGCAGGCAGGCAGGCAGCAGCAGATGGCACGTGGGAGGCTGCTCGGGGCACTGGGGGGCAGTGATTCGGCCTTCTGGGCAGGAGCGTGGTCTTCCGTGTGTATTCGCGTGGCCAGCTTGATACGGAGTGATTTGGCACGTGAAAAATCTGCACGTCAGCGTGTAATTCGAGGAAAGGCCCTTAGCGCGTAAGCGCGTCTGCACGCATACGCATTTTCATTGGACCAAAGGCCCTCAGCGCGTGAGCGCGTCTGTGACGTGTCGTGCGAGGGTGTATCCCTCATTGCACGTGATGACAGAACACACGTGGATTTCAACCAATCGCGTGTGAAAGTTCACGGCACCCCGGAACACACGTACCCAGGCTAATCGCGTGTGGAACTACCCGCGCACCCGGAAACACACGTACCCAGGCTAATCGCGTGTAGCATTTCTCGCGCACCCCTGTAATCCACGTACCCAGGCCAATCGCGTGTAGATTTTCTCACGCACCCCTGTAATACACGTACCCAGGCCAATCGCGTGTAGAATTTCTCGCGCACCCCTGAAATCCACGTACCCCGCTCAATCGCGTATTTAACTTCCCGCGCGCCACTTTTTTGATGCGCTGGGACTCTACCGCCTGCCTTCGTGTGGCGGCCGTGTTTCAGCTTGTGCGTGTCTTTGGCTGTGCGTGGCTTTGCCCTATTCGATTCCATGAATACGTGTGGTTCGAGTGCGTGTGGGCGTTCCGTCTGCTTCCCTGCAGTACATCCCCAGTTACGCCCTTATTTTCGCGTGTTGTTCCCCATTCCGCGCGTTACGCCCCATGTCCCGCCCACTTTCTGGTGTGTGCGCTGAGGTTGTGCGCTTTCACTGTGCGCGTCGCGCACGCCTTTCGCGATGTTGCAGTGACTTGTGCGCCATGCACGGGTTTGCCGCACATCCCGCGGTGAACACGCGCAGGGACTTCCATGTGCGCGTGCGCCTGTTTTTTTCCGCTTGCGCATGCTTGCGCATGCTTGCGCGAAGATTTTCGGCGCACGTTTGTTCCATGAATCGGCCCCAGAGTCTTCCCAGAGGTATATGGCCTGACCTACTGATGAACTCCCACCATTGGATTATTAGGCACAAAACCTACCTACGGAAAGACAATAAACCTGGCTTTAGTTAAGGTTGTGATACTGTTACGGTGGCCTGGAAAGTCCCAAATTACACAAAGATTCTGGATCCAGATTAAACCAGACTCAATAACAGAAATAGATAGGCAAAGTACAAAGCAAAACCATGCTTTATTATCATCAAAATAAAGCAGGGTCAACATACACACATACAAGTCTTAGAGCTTGTGGGATGTGTCAACCCACTAGTCCAGGCCCTGCAACATTACTGTGCATTGCTGGCAGCAGAAACCTCAGAAATGGCCACTGGAAAGCATGCTGCTTGCTAAAATCACCCAAAATTAAGCAGTAAAAAAATCTGAAAAATAGGCCGCCATCCACTTTTGCCTATCTCAGTGAACACAGGAGACCACTGCCAAAACCCACCATTCGGCTACCCACAAAGTAGCCTGAAACCACTTGAAAAAGCAATGCTGATTGCCAAAAGAAACACAGAGCTGTTTGGAAATCCGTTTTCTTGGTTGTCAAATTTGCAAAGATTATGGCTCACAAACCACCTAAAAGATCCAACTTCCTTGCTGGTTGTTCCACATTATTCTACTGCAAGAATCCACATAAATGCAATGTCAGCAGGAATTTATGTTATAAAATCCACTTTTAAAGATACTTGATGGAAAGAAATCTGTCAAAAATGGGTGCAGTACCGTTACTCGCCTCCGACAGGTGCTGGCGATCTCTAAATCTGACAGGAGAAACTTGTGTTTTCAGAAGCTAAATATGGAAAAGAAGGGATTTCCATCAAAATGCCATATAGAGCGCCACACATTGATTTCATGTTGAAAAAGACTGGAATTACAGATATGTTTGCTGATTTTAAATGTATAAATGTCATATTTCACAAGGAACTATGTCACAATTGACCATAAGGTAACCTGATTTAGCTAAAACTTCCAAGAGGCTTTCTTTCCCTGAGAACCTCCCGCCTTGTTCATGCCCACCAAAAGGAGAGGATTTTGCATTGGCAGGTTAATCAGAAGGGGAGGAGATTTTCTCTCCTGCCCTGAACAAGAAACAATGGGTTCTTTGAACTGAATAGAAAATGCTAATTCGGGTGTGACTGACAACAACTGCTCTGGCAGGAAGACAAGCCATGTGACCCTCTGACTCAGCCCAGCTTTAGAGGCAGGCTAGACTGGAAATGTGGATTGAAGTTGAAGTAAATGTATGTTTTAGAAAAATGCTTATATCAAATTGTACTGAACTGACAAAAATATGAAACTTATAGGTTGTTAAAATGAAAAATTCGCTCACAGTTTAAAACTAATCTGGAATCTGTGCAATGTTCTGAGACTGAATCCCGGAAACTATTCATATTATAGCCATTGTGTTTATGTTAGGAACATGAAAAATTACAGGAATATGCCCAGATGGGATGTGTATGCATGTATAAAAATTGGTGCAGAACTAACATTGAGAAACCCACCAAAAGTGTGAAAAAGGTGTCATTTATGAACTAGACCTCGTAGGAAAATGAGAGTTGACAGAAATGTACCTTAAGCAATCTGTCATGTAATTATGTATTATTCACAAGTTGTGCATCTTGGAAAAATGTTTTTGGGGGAAAATAGATTTCCTAAGTAAAAGCAAAGAGGAGGGATTTCCTTTGGACCATAAACAAAGTGTCACTCTGACACATATGACACACTGCTCCTGTCTCAAATCAGGAGAGGGGAAATTCTCTGACCTATCAGATCCTTAGAGGGTTGGGCATAGATAATCAGCCTCCCCACCCACTTTGGAAATGGATAAATAGGGACGGTTGAGGACCAAGAAGGACACACACTTTCACTCATCAACTGATCCACTTGCGAAGCACCCTGCAGGAAGATCCAGACTCCAGAACCAGACTCCTGAACCAGACTCTAGAACCTGACTCTAGAACCCTGAAGCAGACGCCTAATCCAAAAAGCTGAACCCTTTTCAGCAGGCCTTTAAAAACCTTGCAAACCTGATTTAACCCCTAAACTTCCAAGGGGCACCAAAAAATCCAACAGCCTGGCTGAGCTATGTTGCTGTTCTGGCCAAGAACCCGTGCTAGAACCCAAGATCCAGATCCGTCCAGCAGAGCAGTAACCCAGAACCCGTCAGACGCAGTCCAAGAGGCCGTGCAGACCAGAGGGCCTTGCTAAGAGCAGAACCCAGTGCCTGAGACCTGTCCAGTGGCGAGAGACTCCCAGCCAAACCCTTGACCAGATCTTTGACGGGACCATTCCATTCCAAAGCCATAGGAGTGAGTATTTAGTATAGAACTGTCCATAGTCATCTCTTAGTTTAAAGTAATCCTATTCAATCCATTTCAACCTATCCAGAACTGCATTATAGAATCTTGTGTCTATCCTGAATTCTTCTCATTATATAGTTTGTGATAATTGTAGCGATAATCATCTGTGCGCTGATATTTTCTGAAGAAAGTCAAGTTTCCTGGCGCACAGCAATCAGAGCGGAAGGCGCCCTGTTCTGGTGGTTGTCCCGTTGGGTATCTTGTACTTTCATAACTCCTTAGTATAAGTCCATCTTGGTTCCTAATCTTTAAAGCACATCTTTCATTTTGAATATTGACTCTTTCTGAAAAATCTACCTTCACAAAAACCTCTGTATCTTTTGAACCGTACGTCCTAGAAACAAAATTTAAATGTTACTTTGAAGCTAACGTCATCAGATTTCAAACAAACCCAAAACATTGCAATTCCTTATAGTTTTTCCGCAATCACGTTGCTGCGATTTCGCCTTTGGCTAAATTTCACTCCATAGAAAAACAGCTATTTCGTGCTTTCAACTTCTGAATTTCGTTTTCCATCTGCTAATCATTCTATAATCATTGCTAGTGTTGACCTGACCCAATCCAAAGCAACTTTCACTAGTTCTGAATCCCATTTAGTGAATTAAAATCAATTTTAGCATTTTCCCATTCATTACAAATCACATTCAAAAGCATTTTTACCTGTTTTTAAAGCATACC
Organism: Ambystoma mexicanum; assembly: GCF_040938575.1. NCBI lineage: Eukaryota > Metazoa > Chordata > Amphibia > Caudata > Ambystomatidae > Ambystoma > Ambystoma mexicanum. The sequence goes on along the minus strand of NC_090924.1, from coordinate 550,362,293 downwards.
CGTTCTCTCTAAGCTTGCTGGGGGAATTGGGATTGAACTGCATTATTGATTGTTATTCCTTATACATGTGTGCCCTCATTCCATCTCTTCATATTGCATAGTGGGGGGAGTGAGTAGTCACAGGGGAAAGAGTGATCATATTGTCTTTCGATTGAAGTCATATCAAGTTTTATTTCTGTGTTGCATTTCTTCCTATCATTGCAATTTCTTGAACCATACAAAGTATTCTCTGTTAGATTATTCTTCCTATTCCTGCTCTTAAGTGATTAAAGAGATTGTTGATATTGTAATATTACCCATTGCTGATCATTGTTCATATTCATAAGTGTGATATTCAGATATTATTCATATTCATGAAAGTATAATCTATATATTGTTCAATTCTTCAAATACATCTTTTAATTTGCAAAACAAACCTATTTCTTGGTTCAGTGAGACCGGGGGAATTCAATGAGAGGGGCATTATATAAGGGTACATCATCCAGAATTAAACAAACTTTTGACATAAAAATATAGAAATAATGGTTTCCATTGGGCATCCCATCCTAGGCATTGACTTAGTTGGAGTGCTGGATTGAAATCACTTACAAACTCATGATTAATTCAATATAAACAATGGATTAAACACTCAAAATGTTTCATTGCTGACATCACAACATAATCTTTCAGTACAAATCCTAAAAGGACTAGGGATTGATTAAGGGGATTGGCTACATATAGACTCTATAAGTGTAAAAAATGTAATTGAGTTATGATATTCTGATGGCTCCTTCCGCGACCAACTCAAAATTGATATTAATTATCTCTACAATATGTAATTGGTTGGCATAATACGTAATGGGTGGCCTAATGTTCAGGATTCTTATTTGTTGGCTCTTGGTGACCAAACCTGGACAACTGTCTTTAAGACATGAACCAGATAGGAGTAGGGGAGAGAGGTCCACAGACTGCTTTCCTTCCAATTAAAAAAGATGGCATCCCTCAATTCTAGGCCATGAACCATAGTGATCTACTTGTATTTGGCCTTGTGTGGTGTCTCATGTCTGGGGATATGTGTAAGGAGTAAGACAGGTGTCTTATCTGTATTTGTTGCCAGTTAATTTGCAGTGCTCTTCAAATATGGGTCACGTGCAATGGGACCATGTTTGAAATTATTTCACCCTGAATTTATTAGGATTTTAACAATTATTAATGTCAGTATTATGGTTTCTCTTGCCACTGGGGTCACTATTGAGTTATTCTTCATGTAGTCTTTGGTTTATAATTGTCCTGCACCTGGCTTACAAAGGCTAGTTGAGCTCTTAGTTCATCTAACAATATATGGCTTCGTACTGGGATTAGTTATCTTGTGCTTTCGCTGCAACGTTCCTATGCTTCCTTATTCATGATAACCTTTGCTTGTTTTTCTAGCTACTGTCAGAGCTCTGCACTGATCTGTATTTTGTTATTTGAGCATTTTGAGCATTTTGAATTTTCATGAAGCATTGAGGCCTTTTGTTTACTTAGAAGCGTGTTGAGGATTCAATTTTGGAAAAGATGGCTGCTCATTATTATTGCATTTCTATGTTAGGGAGCTATATTTATGTGTCATTCATGTTGCATTCAGCTTACATATTGCATATGTAGGCATTCTTCATGTCTTATATATGCTATGTTAATGTTTTATATGTATAAATGCACATGTTACCTAGTTTCATCTTCTTCATGTTTAGCACATGTTTGCTCCGTACCTAGTGCATGCACATGTAAGAGGATTCAATTCAACACTACAGCTAAGTCAATGCCTAGTCTGGGGTACTGAATGGAAACCCTTATTGATATATCTTTACGTCCAGTTCATGCGTTCTGGATGACTACCCCTATATAACACCCCTCTCTTGGAATCCCCCTGACCCCACTGAGCCACAAAGTAGTTCTGTTTTGCAAGTTTAAAAGGTTTATTTGAGAATTTAAACAATTTATATATATATCACACTTTATAATAAATTAATAATTGAATATCACACTTAATCTGAGCAGTAATCAATAATGGATAGTCCGGCACTAGCACACTTCTTTATAATCAATGATGAGTGGTTATAGGATGGATACGATAGCAACAATACTTTTATGGTTTCAAATGGATGCAATGTGGAATGAAATGCAGTACAGAAATTAACTTGATAGGATTGCAGCAAAAGACAATGTAATCACTTTCTTGGACAATTCACCCCCCCTTTTTTATGCACTGTAAGGAGATGAAGATGACACAGTTCTTTGGAATGCAATCAAATAGAATTCAGTTCAATTCCCCCCCAGCAGCTTATACAACAGATAGGAGTTTTGAAACACAGGCAAAATGCTTTGAATATGGTGACAATGCAGTGAGAAATATGCTGAAAATGGTTTTAATTTCCCTTTAGGAGGTTCAGGGTGAGTGAAATATACTTGGGATGAGTTCAGGCTCACTTTAGCAAGGATCTAGGAGTAACTAGCAGGTTAAACGAATTTTTGGCAAAGGAAAGCAATGAAGCTGCTGTTTTCACACGTGGCTGGATTTTTAACCAAATCGCAAATCGCGGTAAAATTCGCGAGTGCGAGAATCGTGATTACAGCAAAAGTATACGGAGCAAGTCGGTAAGCTTGTTGAAAAGCTGAGATTCTAAGCTTTCAGAGGAAAGTTAAACCAAGTTCCTAGCCCAAACGGTTCCAGAGATACGGACGATTAAATAAAGGTAGTTTTTCGGATTTTAAATTTTAAAAGTTCAAAGCGACAGGTTACAGCTTGCAGCTAGAAAATGACTAGTGACAGCTTTTCAAATGACAGGTGACAGTTAGGAGGCAGTTCTGGTTAGATTAAAATAGATTGAATTATATTATTTTAACTAAGAGATTGGTTCTGCACAGTTCTGCTAGGTACTCACAATATATTTAGAAATAGGCCTCGCCACGGATCTGGTCAACAGGTTTTCTTCACTCGCCACGGACGGTTTCTGCGCACAGCGTCTGGGTCAGCTCTACTCTGCTGGTCTGGGTCTCTGGTTCTGATCAGGTCTGTGGGTCCGGATACAGCGGTCTCCGGTTCAGCTGGTCTCTCTCTGGATACAACACTGCTCCCTGGCAAATGGCCAGAGTTCTTGCAAAGAATTCAAACAGCTCGCCTGGCTGTGAATAGTTGCAATGATTTGAGGCCTGCTAAAGAGGGATTTAGCTTGTAGTTGACCTCTCTGCTACAAATTCTGAAGTAAAGTCTTGGTCTCTGAAGGTGGATAGATTGAAGTCTCTGTGTTGGCTCTCTGGAGGTTGATGGAGGTAAAGTATGGATTTTCCCGGCAGAGCGTCCCGCAGCAGATGGAATAGAATGTCTCTATCTGTCCTGACTGTCTGCTTTTATGTGTTTTGAAAGTGGGTGGAGAGGCTAGCTTTCTAGGCCCTACCCCTCTCCACTTGTCATTGGCCACTTCCTCCTCTTCCCCTTGATTGGGGGAATTAAATGAAGTGTCATCATGATGAGGTCTGTTTATGATACAGAGAACCCACCCCTGTCAACTTTACACACAATCTATATCTGATCCAAATACATACTTCCCCGATAGACAGTTGTTTGGCATTGCATACACACATCATGCATTTACTGATGGTAGCCCCTGTTCCAACTCTGTCGTTTCTATGAGCTTGGGTTCAAAAATGGCAACATATTTCACTTTTTGGTCGGGTTACCAATATTGGATTTGTCCCCGCATTTACACAAATGTTCGCAAAGCATGTGGGCATTAGGTGGTGGAGTGTCAGATTTTTAACATACATACATTTTGAGTAATATCCTCTTTTCCGCTAAAAACCCCCCTGAACATACCACCGGGTCCTAACACGTCTTCAAATGTGCACAGAAAAATCACAAGAATAATGATATCACTTATAAAATTTTCACAAGTCCGCTCTATGAATGATCCATCTTTTTAGATTTATGTTCTGGCCCCAAAGGGGTGTGGTTTCCCCCCAGCACAAGGTTGAATTTCTGGTTTTTCCAGTTCTGCCAAGCCAGCTTGCTCTCACAGGCAGTGCTCCTCCCCTTTCCTTCCAGGAGGAAGCCACTTTTACGACCCCCCCCCAATAAAACATTTGCCTGAGTCAGGACAGGGCTTTGTTCAATTTCCTGCAGAGCCCAGGTAATTCAATCAGAGAAGTGTCATATCCCTTTTGGTGGGAACAGCAAAAGGCAGCTAGGCCTGGGAACACAGCTGTTGTGCAAGTCTCAACTCCTGTCGGGGGTAGCTGGTGGGCAAAATTCCCTCTCTTTTTATGCCAGGCCTCAGCTAAATGTCTCTTTGGCTGCCAGTTTTCCTGTCCAAATCAAACTTCCAATTTTTACGCATGCAGCTAGAATGCTGATTCTAAGTTTAAAACTATGACATTTGAACAATTGCAACCTATGTGACTCTCAAAAGTAGGTCACTCATTTCTTTTAAACATTTAGATTTTTAGTGTCTTTTAGTCCAAATTTACTTAAACTGCTGAAATCAACAGCTCAGCCAGTTTTGCTATGAACATTATTTTAGGCTCATCTCTTTCCAGATTTTGTATGCCCACAAGACTTTATTCTGTCAAATGTCTGCTGGTGTTCAGTGAGATTGTTGGATATTCTGCAATGTTTGAAATGGGCATTCTGAGCTTGCCTTCAGAGAAACAAAGGGTGATTTTTAAAGTGCTTTCTAGCGAACAGGCACTGCTGTTTTTCTCTTTGGCACCCCATTTCACTCATGGCTCTTCTGACCCAGCACACCCGCACCGGGGGGTGGCAAGTCAGGCGACCATTTTGGTGTGCGCACAAACTGCGCGGTTTTCATAGATTCTGGCGCACATGTGGGCTTTTTCGGCCATATTGGATTTCCTAAACCCACAGCACCAAATGTTGTAGCATAATAGTCCAAACGTGGGTCAGAACACCCAACAAACCCCCCCGCCCGACTACACTTGGATTGAGTCGAGGGGATGTCGGGTGCTAAGGATGTTGACCCACGTGCTGGGAGGTCCGCATCATCTTCTTCCAATTCCGCAGATGACAAATTTCAGCATCCTTTCCTCCATCAGGGGTGGATCAGTCGGTTCTCCTCGCCGGTCCTGATGGGAGTATTGGGCGGTACACTGGGCCCCTTGCGTCTCTGTTCCCGGTCTCCGGATCGTCCTCCTTGGCCAGTCTCCAGGTTTTCTTTCTCCTAGGACGACAAAGGAAGAGCGGCAATACCTATTCATGGACATTTCTCCCCCACCATTGATATAATGGGGTGGCATATATATTTTAGAACTCAACAGATATGAACATGCACATTTTTTTTTTAAATTAAGAGACAGGAACACATAAACTTGAGAAACACAGAATTTGATAGGCTATATGTAGGATCTTTTAGGGTTGGAATTGAATTACTCTGGAGCGGTACCCTCTGGGATTACCGAGGACTCCTCCAGTTGCTGCAAAGTGTGCCTGGGATGGCAACACTTCAACTGGTTTATATGGACCCACTTGTCTTCCCCCTCTGCCAAACCACCTTTGGGGATGCGGATCTTTTAGGCCACAGGGGAGATCTTGTCTATAATCTCAAACGGTCCCTTCCATGTAGGCAAACATTTTCGCTGTTTCGCCTGGTTCCTTTGGAAATTGTATAAATAGACCCGGTCCCCGACCTGATATTCCTTCCTGGAAGTTTTCAGGTCATAGTGGGTCTTCATACTCTCAGCTGATCTTTCTAGATTCCGCTGAGCATAGGCAAAAGCATGTTGAAGGTGTTTCCTTAAATTCTCCACATACTCATGAGTTGTGGAAGCATTTATTAGTGTCTGCTCTTGGGTCCTGTAGAGCAAATGCTGCGGAAGCACCATCTTGCGTCCAGTCATCAACTCAAATGGTGACATTTTGGTTGCAGATGAAGGGGTAGATCTGATGGCCATTAGGACCAGAGGTAATCGGATATCCCAACTTGGCCCAGAATCTGCCACAAACTTCTTTAATATGCTCACAATGGTTCGGTTGTATCTCTCCCCTGCTCCAGAAGAAGCTGGCCTGTAAGCAATGTGTAGCTTCCTTTTAACCCCCAGTATCTCCCACATCTTTGTCATTACTTCACTGGTGAAGTGGCTACCTCTGTCTGACTCAATCCTTTGAGGTAGACCAAAACGGGTAAAGATGTGGTTAATCATCAGGGCAGCTGCTGTTTCTGCCTTGCAATTTGGGGCTGGGAGACATTCCACCCACTTGGTAAATAAGCATGTAACGATCAACATGTACTTGTTTCCTCTAGTCGAGCGAATCACAGGGCCTACAAAGTCAATTTGTAAATCTGACCATGGCAGTGTCATCCCCCTCTTTTGGAGAGGCGCCCGGTGTGTGAGGGATGTTGGCTGAAATTGTGCACACACAAGACAACCCTTCAAGTATTGGTTGAGGTCCTGGCCCATGTGTGGCCAGTATGCAACCTCTCTTAAGATTTCCAGTGTTGTGTGAAACCCCCTATGACCGGCGGTGGCCGCATCATGGGCGTGACTTAACATCAGGCTTCGGAATGAGGTAGGAACCACCCACTGATCGTGGCCAGCTTTGGATTTCCTTACCAACAAACCGTCTTGGATCCGGAACATTTTTGGACATTTCATCAACACTCTAAGGTCCTCTTTCCCATTGTAATCGGTATCCATCAAGGGAAAGTTCTCAGGGTCCTCAATGTGTTGGTAAAATGTACCAATTATTGGATCCTCCTTCTGAGCGGTAATCAAATCAGCATCAGGGGTCTCCTTGCTCCATTGTGCAATTGAAAGGTCACTGTGAGCATTTCTCTGGGACCTAGTGATAGCAGTGACCTGAATTTCCCCCAACAGGGACTCAATCTCAATTAGATCCCCTTGGATGGCCCCGGTTTTGGCCAGCTGATCAGCTAAGTCATTTCCAGTTTTGTCTGGTCCCTCTACTTTGGAATGACCCTTGATCTTTTTCCAATAGATGGTCATCTCATTCGAGGTGACCAGATCATCAATGATTTGGATCAACTTCCCATGTTTCAAGGGTTTGTTATTAGCACATAACATGCCTCTGGTTTTCCAATTAACCAGGTGCTCCACGAACCCGTTCCGTACATATTCCGAATCTGTGATTATGACCAGTTCGTGGAGTTGATGCTGGACAGCAGTGAGGATGGCCTGATGCACAGCCATCAATTCTGCCACCTGACTACTTCGGGGACCAATTTTGTATCCAGCGGAGGGTTCTGGGAACTCCTTCAACCATGCATTCCCTACGCCAGCCACCAGTTCTTTCTCCCCGTCGTTGTCAACATGGTACGAGCATCCATCCACATAGACAGTGGGCATTCCCTCACACTTGTCCTCTTCAAAGACTTTGTGTGGGGAATTAAGGTATGCCTCCGTGTTGTCCTTGATTTTTAGACTTTCGTCCTCGAGACAGTTTTCTCTGGCACAATCACGCAAGTCAGCCAGACCTTGGGCGAGGGGACTCTTCTTGTTTTGGCCATATCGGACCTCCACAGGAAAGCCTTGCATTGACAGAATCCAGGAAGTAATTCGGGAATTACTCACATTTCCGGCCCGGATTCTGTCACTTTGGAGATATTGCAGAGGCTGGTGTGGAGTCTCCACTATGATGTGTTCCCCCTGGATAAACGGGCGGTAATTCTTCAATGCCCACACCATTGCCAGGAGTGCCTTCTCACAAACGTTGAACTTTTCCTCCACAGAGGATAAAGTTTTGCTCGCATAGGAGATTACTTTATTGACCCTGTCATGCTTTTGGTATAATACCGCCGTCAAGCACGTATTAGAGAACCCCGTCTCCAGGAAGAACTCCTTGTTTCTGACAGGGTAAGCTAGGCAAGGCACTTGTGAGAGGCTTCTCTTGAGTTGTTTTACCGCCTCGGCTTGTTCTGGACCCCATTCCCACTTGACCCCCCCCTTCAGGAGATGAATCAGGGGTCTGGTGATCTCTGCGTAGCCCTCAATGAACTTTCTGCTGTAATTAGTCAGTCCAAGGAGGCTCCTTAGTTCCTGCAGAGTTGCGGGGTCTTTCAGTTTCTGAAGTGCTTCCACTTTCTTTCCACTCTCTTTTCCTGAGGAGTAATCTCATGCCCCAAGAAATTAACACAGGTTCTACACCACTGTGCTTTCTGAAAGGAAAGTTTTGCTCCGGCGGCCCTCAACTGGGTCAGAACATAACGGATCTCTGCTATGTGTTCCTCCACAGATGAACATTTGATGAGGACATCATCTACACCTCGCACCCAGGTCGGGCATGGCCTTATGTAGGAAAATGTTGAATTCATTGCCGGAGTTGAAGTATCCGAAGGGAGTCCGGGTCCATGTATACTGCTGGCCCCCAAAGGTAAAAGCCAGATTGTATTGGTCCTCCCTACTGACCGGCACGGTCCAGTATCCATTGGTCAGGTCTATTGCAGTGAATACCTGTGACCCCTGAATCTGGGCCAGCCCTTGGTCAATGTAGGGAAGAGGCCATCGGGAAGTATGGACCCGTTTGTTGAGCTCCCTAAGGTCAGCGCAGAGTCTCCACTGGCCGTTTGGCTTTAATATTCCCAGCACCGGATTATTGAAGGTGCTGTGGACGGGACAGATTTTTCCCCTGGACTCAAGGTTCTTAATTATTTCAGTAAGGGACTCCATTGATGCGAGAGGCAAGCGATATTGCTTCACAAACACTGGAGTCATGCCAGGGTCCGTGGGGATTGTTGTTGTGTGGATGTCGGTGCGACCACAGTCATATGAGTCTACCGCAAAGAGATCTTGGAAATCCAAGAAGACTTGTTTCAACTTTTGCTTCTGTTCCAGAGTCACACAGGCATCAGCTAGGTTGACTCTCTCTTCCACCATCTGCCTGAAGCCTGGAAAGACTTCTGGTTTGGCTATCTCAGCGGCCTCCTCCAGCTGGGTGCAGAAGTCCCTGGTCAGGGTGCTGATTTGGACTGGAGGCTTCAGGTGGGAAAGGCAGCCTTCATGGACCTGGAAAATCACCTCATCCCTCCTGAAGTCATAAGTCACATCTTCCTTACCATAGGGGCAGGAAGTGTACACCAGGAAGTTCCCCCCATGCCGGGTAAAAATCCTGTCTGGTGTTGTATTGTCCTCACTGTCACTGTCAAAACAGTCCTTGGGGATTGGTCCTAACAGTTCATTTCCTAGATCAACGGAAAAATGTCGGTCATCAATCGCCATTCCAATAATGGTGCCTGCGTCTAGAGTAATACTCTTTAAGTCGCTGTTATCCACCTCTATTGGAATGGTGTCATGTTCTATGTTGACTAATGGAGTTGGGTTTACCCCCAACCCTTGCTGTTGGAGAGAAGCATTTAGATGTATATAAGCATCAGGGTTTTTCAAATGTTGTCCTCTTTTAACTTTCACTTCCAGGGAGAATTGTGGGGTCCTTTCTGGGATGGTGACTTCCTCTTTAATCTGAATTTCAACTGCATAAGATAGCAATTGAGCTGACCTAAATGCTTTTTCTGGATCATCAAAGCCCATGGGATTATCCGCTAATCTGGACCAAGCTTTGAAGTTTATTAGGTCCAAACTAATAGCAAAGCGATTGAGAATGTCACTGCCTAAGTAAAAGGCGGCAGTGACGTCTCGCACGACCCAACAATTATGGACTATGCTCTTGTTGCCAATGGAGATTTTGAGCATACACCTGCTTGGCAGGAGATGTTTGGAATTAGGCGCTTCCAGGTCCATTTCCCATTTGTCTATCAGTTTGAATGTGGGAATGGCTGGATCTTTTGGGAGTTGGCGGAACATGGCTTCGCTGATGAACCTCTTACCGTTGCTCACACACACTCGGGCGAGAACAGAGTGCTTCCCATCGTTTAACTGAACAGGGATGAACAACTGCTCTCCAATTTGCTGAATATCAGCCAGGCTCTGAGCTGATTTCACATCTTAATGGACTATAGGAGTGGGAGTTTCTGATTGTGGATTAGTATAGAATTTCAGAGTGTTTCCTTCAAGCGTGGAATACCACTTTAGACTGGAAGGAAGGTTGATTTTCAGAAATAGAAAGGACCCCCCATCACCAGTCTGTTGTCCTACTGCTATTACTGTCACGTCTGGAATTTGGTTATTCTGGAAGTGGAATTCTACTTGGTCAGAATTTTGTTCAACCATGTGGCATGTGCCGTTTAAACTAACATGGTTGACACTCTGTTTTAATTTTATGGGTCGGCTAGTCTGGGTCCAGAGGACCTTGTTTACGCAATCTATTAGGTGTGACAACCTTCTCAGGAGGTCATTCCCTAGTAAACAAGGGGTGCCCTCTGGAGTCACAACTATGACCGGGTGTTTCAACTTGTGTCGCCCAATTTTAATGTCCAAATCTGCCGTCCCCTCGACGGGAATTTCCTTCCCGTCAAAGTTCTGGAGTTGTCCAGGAAGTGAGGTGAGAGGAATTTGGTAATTCCCTCCTCTTCCTGCATTCAGTTCATCAAAGGCCCTTCTGGACAGAAGGGTAGCTTGAGATCCCGTGTCCACCAGCGCTGAAATCGTACCCTGCCCCTGTATTTGTACCGGGGCATAATATCTTCCCTCCTTCTCCTCAAGGGGGCACAGATAATGCACATTTTTGGACAACTGGTGGGCTAACTTTCTGGTTTTGGACATTGCAAGAGAAGAAATTTGGGCAGAATTCTGTGGAGAGCCTTGGGAATCTGAAAGAAAAAGTTGGCAACTGGAGATCAGAGCCATTGTGGGTTCCCCTGGTTCCGGTTCTGGGCCGCCCCCCCCTTTTTGGAGGCAGTCATCAGGATGGGTTTGAACCAGGGGATTTTGGTATTGTGGGTTCTGGGATGAGATGATGGGCGGCGGTAGCTCAGTCTCCATATCTCCCCAGTCTGAATTGGCATCCCTTGGGACCCATTTTTCCTTGGGAGGAGTTCCCCCATCTCTGAAGGAGAAGGTCCTTTCCCCAGGATCCTCTGAGGATCCCTCTCCCTCAAATTGGAAGACCTGTACCTCCTCCACAAAGTGGGTCTGTTTGGGTCCTTTGTTTCTCCTACCCCCCTCTGCTCCTTGGGAGGCGGGCTTTCAGGGGCAGGAGATTTTGTTTCCGGTTCCTGTTTTTCCAGGGGCTGTTTACAAGTTGGGAAGGAAGCTTCCTCCAAGGCTTTACACCCCCCTTCCCCTTGTGCCTCCTCCCTGGGAACCGGTGTGTTATCGGGGTGCTGCCCCCGTCATTGTTCTGGAGCACCAGGTCCAGAGTTTGGGGCATTCTGCGGTGGCATGCTCATCTGAGGGTTCTGTTGAGCCCTCAGTATGTGACCCAGATCCCGTGCCATATTTTGGACCTGGCGCTCTAACTGGGAAACCCGCTCAGGCTGATACGGGGCTCTGTTTTCTCCCCTGGGCTGATCCCGGGAAGGGTAGCTATCCCTTCACTGGTAGTACCCCTGGTTGGGAAGATTTTGGTACCCCTCCACCCTTGGCCTCCCCTCTCCCGGATTAGGTTGTCTGGGCTCAGGGAATTGGGGAAAGAAGGATGGATGATTTTGGGGCTGGAAATTGGGTGGATACCTGGGGAAAAAGTTCTGCCCAGGATTTGGAGAATTTCTGCCCTCCTTGGGGAAGTTAGGAGGGAAGTTCCCCAGGTCAGGTGGTTGGCTGGATCCCCCCCTTGGGCTGGAGGAGTCCACACATAACCCAGGATTGGTCTGTTTCCCTTGTAACGGGGACTTACATAGTCAGGAGAGCGAGGGACCTCATTTGTGGGACTACCTCTTTCACTCCCTGTCTGTGACTGGCCCGAGGACCTTCTGGGCATAGCATTATTAGGTGCAGGTAGGTTTTTAGGCCCCCCCATCTCCAAATCCAAAACGGGGGTGACCTTTACCTCTGCCACCTTGGCAGCAGCAGGGGTGCTGTTGGTTTTGGGATTTTTCTGGGTATTGCTTTTATTTTCTATGGGCTTCTGCACCTCATAGATCCGGGTAGCCTGTTCAATGACCCAGTCTAAAGATCTTTTTTCATGAAAATCTCTCACGAGCTGGGTCATTATATATTTGGGCAAGGCATGGAAAAATGTATTGACAAATTCTCTGCTGTCTGTGCGCACCCTTCTGGTGGTCTGCGCAAAGGCACGTTTCAGTTCTTGCACGAATTCTTGTGGGGCCTGATCCTCCCCACATTGCAAATTGTAGGCTGCCTTGCGAGCCTCTTGAGGATTTCTGTGAACAGAAAAATGTTTCAAGATGGGCGCGTTATAGGTGGACCATCTTAAATGATTTTGGTCCTCCAGCCCCGCAAAGAAACTGGAGTATTCTGGGGAGAATGTCCATTTGACGTACTGGATGCAGCTACTGCTGTCCTTCAAATGGAAAGTCTCCATCATTTGCTCATAGAGCTCCAAGTGTTCCCAAACAGAGTACTTGGCGTTCTTATGATAAGGCGTGATGACACTCCTGATTGCCTTAATCTGTTTCAATGGGTCCTTAAGCAAGGCCCTTTTTGCCTTATTGGCCTTTTTGGTTCGGTTAACCCTTGTCCATTCATCCTCTGACTCAGAGGCACTGCTCCCAGAGGTTCCTGTCTGATCTTCCAGGTTTTCCCGGATTCTGCGAGCCTGGGAATGACTGGCAGAATGTGGGGACCTGGTCTCCTGTGTCCTGCGCCGTTCAGAGGAGTTCCAATTTGTAAGAGGATTCAATTCAACACTACAGCTAAGTCAATGCCTAGTCTGGGATACTGAATGGAAACCCTTATTGATATATCTTTACGTCCAGTTCATGCGTTCTGGATGACTACCCCTATATAACACCCCTCTCTTGGAATCCCCCTTACCCCACTGAGCCACAAAGTAGTTCTGTTTTGCAAGTTTAAAAGGTTTATTTGAGAATTTAAACAATTTATATATATATCACACTTTATAATAAATTAATAATTGAATATCACACTTAATCTGAGCAGTAATCAATAATGGATAGTCCGGCACTAGCACACTTCTTTATAATCAATGATGAGTGGTTATAGGATGGATACGATAGCAACAATACTTTTATGGTTTCAAATGGATGCAATGTGGAATGAAATGCAGTACAGAAATTAACTTGATAGGATTGCAGCAAAAGACAATGTAATCACTTTCTTGGACAATTCACCCCCCCCCCCCTTTTGTGCACTGTAAGGAGATGAAGATGACACAGTTCTTAGGAATGCAATCAAATAGAATTCAGTTCAATTCCCCCCCAGCAGAATATGGTGACAATGCAGTGAGAAATATGCTGAAAATGGTTTTAATTCCCTTTAGGAGGTTCAGGGTGAGTGAAATATACTTGGGATGAGTTCAGGCTCACTTTAGCAAGGATCTAGGAGTAACTAGCAGGTTAAACGAATGAATACGGCATAAGTATACGGAGTAGCAAGGTTTTCTTCACTCGCCATGGACGGTTTCTGCGCACAGCGTCTGGGTCAGCTCTACTCTGCTGGTCTGGTCTGGGTCTCTGGTTCTGATCAGGTCTGTGGGTCCGGATACAGTGGTCTCTGGTTCAGCTGGTCTCTCTCTGGATACAACACTGCTCCCTGGCAAATGGCCAGAGTTCTTGCAAAGAATTCAAACAGCTCGCCTGGCTGTGAATAGTTGCAATGATTTGAGGCCTGCTAAAGAGGGATTTAGCTTGTAGTTGACCTCTCTGCTACAAATTCTGAAGTAAAGTCTTGGTCTCTGAAGGTGGATAGATTGAAGTCTCTGTGTTGGCTCTCTGGAGGTTGATGGAGGTAAAGTATGGATTTTCCTGGCAGAGCGTCCCACAGCAGATGGAATATAATGTCTCTATCTGTCCCACTGTCTGCTTTTATGTGTTTTGAAAGTGGGTGGAGAGGCTAGCTTTCTAGGCCCTACCCCTCTCCACTTGTCATTGGCCACTTCCTCCTCTTCCCCTTGATTGGGGGAATGAAATGAAGTGTCATCATGATGAGGTCTGTTTATGATACAGAGAACCCACCCCTGTGAACTATACACACAATCTATATCTGATCCAAATACATACTTCCCCGATAGACAGTTGTTTGGCATTGCATACACACATCATGCATTTACTGATGGTAGCCCCTGTTCCAATTCTGTCGTTTCTAGGAGCTTGGGTTAAAAAATGGCAACATATTTCACTTTTTGGTCGGGTTACCAATATTGGATTTGTCCCCGCATTTACACAAATGTTCGCAAAGCATGTGGGCATTAGGTGGTGGAGTGTCAGATTTTTAACATACATACATTTTGAGTAATATCCTCTTTTCCGCTAAAAACCCCCCTGAACAAACCACCGGGTCCTAACACGTCTTCAAATGTGCACAGAAAAATCACAAGAATAATGATATCACTTATAAAATTTTCACAAGTCCGCTCTATGAATGATCCATCTTTTTAGATTTATGGTCTGGCCCCAAAGGGGTGTGGTTTCCCCCCAGCACAAGGTTGAATTTCTGGTTTTTCCAGTTCTGCCAAGCCAGCTTGCTCTCACAGGCAGTGCTCCTCCCCTTTCCTTCCAGGAGGAAGCCACTTTTACGACCCCCCCCCAATAAAACATTTGCCTGAGTCAGGACAGGGCTTTGTTCAATTTCATGCAGAGCCCAGGTAATTCAATCAGAGAAGTGTCATATCCCTTTTGGTGGGAACAGCAAAAGGCAGCTAGGCCTGGGAACACAGCTGTTGTGCAAGTCTCAACTCCTGTCGGGGGTAGCTGGTATGCAAAATTCCCTCTCTTTTTACGCCAGGCCTCAGCTAAATGTCTCTTTGGCTGCCAGTTTTCCTGTCCAAATCAAACTTCCAATGTTTACGCATGCAGCTAGAATGCTGATTCTAAGTTTAAAACTATGACATTTAAACAATTGCAACCTATGTGACACTCAAAAGTAGGTCACTCATTTCTTTTAAACATTTAGATTTTTAGTGTCTTTTAGTCCAAATTTACTTAAACTGCTGAAATCCACAGCTCAGCCAGTTTTGCTATGAACATTATTTTAGGCTCATCCTCTTTCCAGATTTTGTATGCCCACAAGACTTTATTCTGTCAAATGTCTGCTGGTGTTCAGTGAGATTGTTGGATATTCTGCAATGTTTGAAATGAGCATTCTGAGCTTGCCTTCAGAGAAACAAAGGGTGATTTTTAAAGTGCTTTCTAGCGAACAGGCACTGCTGTTTTTCTCTTTGGCACCCCATTTCACTCATGGCTTTTCTGACCCAGCACACCCGCACCAGGGGGTGGCAAGTCAGGCGACCATTTTGGTGTGCGCACAAACTGCGCGGTTTTCATAGATTCTGGTGCACATGTGGGCTTTTTCGGCCATCTTGGATTTCCTAAGCCCACAGCACCAAATGTTGTAGCATAATAGTCCAAACGTGGGTCAGAACACCCAACACACATGTATTGTTGTAACATTGGTTTGGTTCATTCATGCCATCTTCAGCGTTAGATTGTATCCATCTCCCGCTGTACCTGCCTGGGATAAGGGTGGTATGGTTGTCTTAGTAAGTAACGTTTCTCACCTTTGCAAGATTGAACTGCAGGAGGGGCAGACGCTATGGATGACGTATTCATATGCCTCTCAAATTCCCTGTCTGGCCAAGTCCTCAACCACACGCTTTCTCTTACTCTCCCCCACGTAGGGCTCTTTAAGGTTCCATATTTGTGTCACCCCCCTCAAGCAGCATGTATGTCTTATATGTTCATCCACACTCCAGGTCATACAGCAGCATTCACAAATGCAATCACAATATATCCAGTGTTCTGTGTAATTTTAAGGGTCCTGATGACAAATACATTTTGATCCTGGAGGAGCGATAGCACTTTCAATTACTTAGGCATGGGGCAGGTCATCTGTTTGTGTATACTTGTGTATGTGAACATCCACATGTATTACTATGCTCATGCCTACTGCCTTTTTGGTAGTCTTTTTAAATTGCCTTATTGCAATTCTTAGAACACAGAAGGCAAGTAGTACTTGTACTAAAATGGCCACCAGTACTTTGAATGCATTATCCAACCAGGAGCGGATCCATGAGAACAGGTAACTAAACCAGTTATCATCATCAATGTCATCTACCTCCACCATTCTTGTGTACACTTCCGTCGAGGTGGCTATTGCCTCTGTGAGGGTCGCATTTTCCTCATTGTGATGGGCAGCTATGTACAGCAAGATGTGGCAAGTTTCGCACACATTCCAGCCTCCATGGGCATAATAAGGTTGAGGACATACCTATTTTGGAGAGTCAGGAGCCTGACTGCTCTCAGCTCTTCGTTTATGGCATTTAAGCCTTTCACAGTGATATTTATCATCTGCAGCAGTTCCCACCATGTTATTTGAAACCACTTGGTATTTGCAGACCGGCAGTGAAGAAGGGTGTAAAGAACGATGCTGCTTTACCGAACAACTTATGTTCGTCTGGTACAGTGTTATACGCATCAGCTGATTTTGCCGAACACTTTTTACCGCTTTTTGTGCGTTTAAGGGTAAGGGAACTTTGATTTCTTAGGTGTGCCTTCATTCAGGGGATATTACCAATCTGCACCTCACTCTGCGGTGACACTCAGGAAGGTGCACCTATTACAACTAACGAGAAAGTGCCTCAAAAATTTGAAGGGAGCTGCATGTAGGCACTAGAACCACAGGCCCAATAATGGTCAATTAATACCACTGTGTCTACCTTCATTCTGGGAAAATCATAAGTGTTTTTGCACACTTAATTTTCCCATACATTTACTGCACCAGTATTTCTTATTCATAGAGAGGCATTTTTCAAGGGGAGTATGTGTGGTGGGTCTGCTTTAGTCTCTACACACTCTATCATTTTAGTGTATTTAGTCCATTCTTTTAGGCACTCCTTGTTTTCATTGTGGACAAATACTTGTGGTTGCTCTATAATGACCTTTGCCTTACAACCGATCAGTCCATTGGTTCAGCCTTCTGGGGTAAAAATCAGTCCTTCTATTTGTAACTGACCTCTTTTCCAACATCTAGAAATGTCTCTTCCCCGTTTGTCGACGCAATTCAAAATGGGTGACCTTCTGTTATTATTTCCACTCTTCTCAGGCCTGATAATATATAACGTATTACTTTGTGTTGTGTTTTGACATTTGTCTCACTGCCAGCTCTTTTATAAAATTATCCACACGCAGTGAATCTTATTTTATTACCTATTGAATGGAGGCCCTTTTACCCTGAAATTGCCCTCTTGTTATACACGTTGTAAGGTGTGTCAAGTGGTGTGCTATGTGTGTGGGTGCTTCAGTGGGTATGAATTTTCTGGAGGCACTCATGGTGTAGGGTCTGAGGAAACCCACAGAACAGCTCTCATCAGATGTTTCTCTCCGCACTCATGTGTTGTTACAACATATTGTTGGAAACATGGGAGATATTATCAAAATGTTATTGTGAAGGCATCATGAAGTACGATACAGACAACAGACTTCCAGTTCAAATGAAAGATGTTTATTTAACTGAAATATTGAAGGCCTAGCTTGCCCAAAGCTAATAAGGGATTTCCCTGCTGGAATAAAACTAAGGAAAGTCTGTGTCAAATAATTCAACTTAAAAGTCTCTTAGTGTCCAAAACCTATCATTGCTCTCACAACTATTTTAAACCAATGCGTTGGGATGTCAAACTCAAAAGAAACAGTGCTTAACTCAAAGTTCTGAACTTATTTCAGCTCACAAATTTCTCTCAGCTCAACTTCCCAAAGCATAACAAGGTTCCATGAAAGAACATTCTCAAAAAATACCTTCTTCAGTTCAAGGCAATATAGTTCAGGACCAATCCTTGGAGTTCCCTTTCCCAAGTTTTAAGTAGCACAATCCAGAACAAAAAGGGTCTCAGGATTCTGTTCCCAAGACAAATATAGTTCCGAAGTGTTGCAGTGATTTTGTTGAGCTAGTAATGTCTTTAGCTCTCTCCAACTAGGATTCTCTAGTTTAGGAGCAGTTGCCAGATCACTTGGTCCAACCTTCACAAGTCACACAATCACGATCCCTGGACTCTCATTGGGTTGGCTTTGGGGTGTCCTTATCTTTCACCATTCAGGGTGTCTGGTCTAGGTGCAGTTGTCAGACCACACGATACACCCATCACACCAGCAGATACAGCCGGCTCGGCTGACTTTTAGCCACTTACCTCATTTATTCATTTAATCTCCTTCAGGCACGCTGCTGCATGTGGGTTGGTGACTGGACCCTGCATATTTTTAGCATTACATTGCTTTTAAATTGTCCTTTTTTATTCCCTGGTATGTGCCGTACTGATATTGCAGGAAGTTGCCTGGCTTCCCCTGCAGACATGCATCGCTGTCTGTCTTCGCTGCTCATTCCCCTGAGTTGGAGAGACAGAGCATTTCCTGCTCTCATTAAGAGCTCCCTGCTTCCACTGGGCTACACCAGCAGGTACGGCCGGCTTGGCTGACTTTTAGCATTTACCTCATTTATTCATTTTATTCCCTTTCAGCACACCGCTGTGTGCGGGAAGGTGACTGGACGCTGCATACTTTTAGCATTACATTGCTTTTAAATTGTACAATTTGTTTTCCTTGAATGTGCCGTACTGACATGGCAGGAAGTTGCCTGGCTTCCCTTGCAGTCACGCATTGCGGTCTGTCTTCGCTGCTCAGTCCCCTGAGTGTGAGGGACAGAGCTAATGCGAAATGTGCCTGCATAATTGCAGAGTATTCCGGAAGCGCAGCGGACCAGCGCAGCGTGCAAGAGCCAGACACGCTAAACACACGAAAGTTAAGTCCATCTGTGTTTGTCCGTGCGCAGTCCGGGCTATGTAACCTGCCACCTACTTTCGCTACCAATGCCATCTCTGCTGGGTAACTGTCGCGTGATGCTTTATTGTCTCATGCCCCTCCTAATACCATGCTCTGGCATAATTTTATTAAGGCTAGCCAAACTAATGCTGAGCAGTCCAATACTAGGACCTCCTTCCCCCATTGTCTCCTATTAAATGCTTTTTCACTAGTTGCACATACCCATGACTGCTATGACTTGATAGATGACTATCACCCAGATCTTCTTCTCATCACTGAAACCTGGCTACGTGAGCACTCTGACCCCTCTGTATTGTTAGCATTATCTCCCAATTACAGAATCCTCCGTCTGGACCAAGTTTGACTCATTCTGGTGGAGGGATTGAGGTGATTTTAAGTCTACATTTAATGTGTTCTCGATACAAACTGACCACATCCTTAAAATGGAATACTGCTGCACCTCCCAGTTTCTGCCTACATGTCTCTGACTGTGCTGCTGGCTTATTGTCCGCCTGGCTATGACTGTTCTTTTCTGACTGATTTCCCCGCCTTTGTTTCTGAACCCCTATTAAAACATTCTAACCTACTCACTGTTAGTGATTTTAACCTTCCGATAACCAAAGCCAGTGAGCATGCAATATCTCAACTGTCTACCACTATTTCAGATTTAGGAATCCCGCAACAGGTTACCTACCCAACCCACTGTTTTAGCAACACTTTGGATCTCGTGTTTGCTGCTAAAGAGCTTTGTAGTATCTTTCCTGCGTTCCCATTGATTTGGTGCAATCATTTTGCAGTTCAATTCTCTATCCCTACTATGCCCTGCCTTGAAACTCAGGCAACACAGTTTTTCTGGAAACGTGCTTGGTGCTTTCTTGGTCACCTGAAACAAACAAATGATGTCACTACAGCTCCCATAATTCTTAGCTTAGAGACAGCATTAGCAATTTAATTGGATTCGTCTGAAGTGAAAGGCAACGCAGCCTCCCTGAAGAGTGTTGGGACACGAAAGCGCTAGGAGGAGGAGAACAGTAGCCCAAATGCAGCATAAGGGATCTAACCTTGTGAATATTTTTGCAACAATTGTGATCCAACCATGTGAATATTTTTGCAACAATTGGGATCTAAGCCAGTGAATTGGACACTTTGGGATTTAACCCATTTATTCTTTTTCTTTTTTCAGGTAATATATTGGCCAAGAACTGGAGTGCGCGCCTCACCCCTCTTTTTTTACATGTAATTTGTGGAGATCCGGACTCCAGAGGCTGCAGCACCGGGGACATTTTTCCCTACAGTGGAGAATCATAGTTATGGTTTTCCCCCCTCCCCTGCTAAGGGTAAGATGCGTGCTCCTGGAGGGGAGTCTTTCCTTGGTCACCTGAAATTAACAAATGATGTCACTACAGCTCCCATAATTCTTAGAGACTGCATTAGCAATTTAATTGGATTCACCTGAAGTGAAAGGCAACGTAGCCTCCCTGAAGAGTGTTGGGACATGAAAGCGCTAGGAGGAGGAGAACAGCAGCCCAAATGCAGCATAAGGGAACCAACCCTGTGAATATTTGAAGGAGGAGAACAGCAGTACCGATGCAGCATAAGGGATCTAACCCTGTGAATATTTTTGCAACAATTGGGATCTAACCTGGTGAATTGGACACTTTGGGATTTAACCCATTTATTATTTTTCTTTTTTCAGGTAATATATTGGGCAGGAACTGGAATGCGGGCCTCACACCTCTTTTTTTACATGTAATTTGTGGAGATCCAGACTCCAGAGCTGCAGCACCGGCGACATTTTTCCCTACAGTGGAGAAACATAGTTATGGTTTCCCCCCCTCCCCCTGCTAAGGGTAAGATGTGTGCTCCTGGAGGGGAGTCTTTCCTTGGTCGCCTGAAATGAACAAATGATGTCACTACAGCTCCCATAATTCTCAGAGACTGCATTAGAAATTTAATTGGATTCACCTGAAGTGAAAGGCAACATAGCCTCCCTGAAGAGTGTTGGGACACGAAAGCGCTAGGAGGAGGAGAACAGCAGCCCAAATGCAGCATAAGGGATCCAACCCTGTGAATATTCGAAGGAGGAGAACTGCAGTACCAATGCAGCATAACGGATCTAACCCTGTGAATATTTTTGCAACAATTGGGATCTAACCCTGTGAATATTTTTGCAACAATTGGGATCTAACCCAGTGAATTGGACACTTTGGGATTTAACCCATTTATTCTTTTTCTTTTTTTCAGGTAATATATTGGCCAGGAAGTGGAGTGCGCGCCTCACCCCTCTTTTTTTACATGCAATTTGTGGAGATCCGGTCTCCAGAGGCTGCAGCACCGGGGACATTTTTCCCTACAGTGGAGAATCATAGTTATGGTTTTCCCCCCCTCCCCCTGCTAAGGGTAAGATGTGTGCTCCTGGAGTGGAGTCTTTCCTTTGTCACCTGAAATGAACAAATGATGTCACTACAGCTCCCATAATTCTTAGAGACTGCATTAGCAATTTAATTGTGTACACCTGATGTGAAAGGCAACACAGCCGCCCTGAAGAGTGTTGGGACACGAAAGTGCTAGGAGGAGGAGAACAGCAGCCCAAATGCAGCATAAGGGAACCAACCCTGTGAATATTTGAAGGAGGTGAACAGCAGTACCAATGCAGCATAAGCGATTGAACCCTGTGAATATTTTTGCAACATTTGGGATCTAACCCTGCGAATATTTTTGCACCAATTGGGATCTAACCCAGTGAATTGGACACTTAGGGATTTAACCCATTTATTATTTTTCTTTTTTCAGGTAATATATTGGCCAGGAACTGGAGTGCGTGCCTAACCCCTCTTTTTTTACATGTACGTTTAGCATTAAAATTTTAAATTGTACTTTTTGTTTTCCTTGAATGTGCCGTACTGACATGGCAGGAAGTTGCCTGGCTTCCCTTGCAGTCACGCATTGCGGTCTGTCTTCGCTGCTCAGTCCCCTGAGTGTGAAGGACAGAGCTAATGCGAAATGTGCCTGCATAATTGCAGAGTATTCCGGAAGCGCAGCGGACCAGCGCAGCGTGCAAGAGCCAGACACGCCAAACACACACGAAAGTTAAGTCCATCTGTGCTTGTCCGTGCGCAGTCCGGGCTATGGAACCTGCCACCTACTTTCGCTACCAATGCCATCCCTGCTGGGTAACTATCGCGTGATGCTTTATTGTCTCATGCCCCTCCTAATACCATGCTCTGGCATCATTTTATTAAGGCTAGCCAAACTAATGCTGAGCAGTCTAATACTAGGACCTCCTTCCCCCATTGTCTCCTATTAAATGCTTGTTCACTAGTCGCACATACCCATGACTGCTATGACTTGATAGATGACTATCACCCAGATCTTCTTCTCATCACTGAAACGTGAGCACTCTGACCCCTCTGTATTGTTAGCATTATCTCCCAATTACAGAATCCTCCGTCTGGACCAAGTTTGACTCATTCTGGTGGAGGGATTGAGGTGATTTTTAAGTCTACATTTAATGTTCTCCATACAAACTGACCACATCCTTAAAATGGATTACTGCTTCGCCTCCCAGTTTCTGCCTACATATGTCTGACTGTGCTGCTGGTTTATCGCCCGCCTGGCTATGACTATTCTTTTCTTACTGATTTCCCCGCCTTTGTTTCTCAACCCATATTAAACCATTCTAATCTACTCATTGTTAGTGATGTTAACCTTCCGATCACCAAAGCCAGTGAGCATGCAATATCTCAACTGTCTACCACTATTTCAGATTTAGGCCTCCCGCAACAGGTTACCTACCCAACCCACCGTCTTGGCAACACTTTGGATCTCCTGTTTGCTGCTAAACAGCTTTGTAGTATTTTTCCTGCATTCCCATTGATTTTGCAGTTCCATTCTCTATCCCTACTATGCTCTGCCTTGAAACTCAGGCAACATAGTTTTTCTGGAAACGTGCTTGGCACTCTACCTCTCGTCAACATTTTGTACTCAAATTCACATTGTGCCAGGCCATCTCCCTGCAAGCTAACCACCTTAGCCCAGGCCTTTGTATTGTGGTTGACTCCATTGCCCCGTTGAAGCACTGTATAGCAAGGGCTCGTCCTTCTGAACCCTGGTACAGTAAAGACGTTAAAGCTATTCGGTAGGCAGGCAAAAAGAAGATGGAGGCTCCGTTTTAATCTAGCCCATAAAAAACATGTTCTGTCAATTCGCCAGTAATTACCACAAAGCTATATTCCTGGCCAAACAGTCCTTCAGCGAGTACCTCTCAGCTGCTACAAACCAACCTAAAGCTCTCTTTGAACTTGTAAAGTCGCTATCCTCATCGGCTAAAAACTCTTCCAAAGTGTTATCCTCGCAAGCCCTCTGCGACTCTCTGTCTTCTTCTTTTGAGGAAAAGATTCTCTCTCTTGGCAAAAATCTCGACTGTGTAGGCCGTTCTGTTAACCAGCCGAAGATGTATTCTGTTTACACGGGTCTTCGGTAGACTGGGCTTCATTTCCTACTTTCTCTGTACAAGATGTACCATCTGTCATAAATAGGCTGAAATCTGCTTCCCCCTTGTACCCTATTCTTCTTTCTATTGCGAAGGATATCTCTGCCAACATTGGCCCGTGGATCACACTGACAATTAATGACTTCCATGCCTCGGGTCATATCTCTAACGATCTAAAACATGCTCTGGCGATTCACTTGCTAAAGAAGTCGTCTCTGGACCCCACAGTCCTCTTGAATTTCGGACCCATTTCTCTTCTCCTGTTCACTATTAATGTGCTTGAATCTCTTATTTCCCCACTTCTTCTAGAATCGTCTCACTTTTTTGGTCCTTTTTAGTCTGGGTTTCGCATTGGTAGGGGAACTGAGTCAGTGCTTGTGGTGTTGGTGGATGATCTTACATGGCTGTTCGACCAGGGTCGGATTGGAGCACTGATTCTCTTAGATTTATGAGCTGCCTTTGACACCATTGACCATCCCACCCTGGTTGCCCACCTCTCCTCTGCTGGCCTATCTGGCACAGTGCTCAAATGGTTCACCTCCTTCCACTCTGGATTATCCCAATCAGTCTCCTTGACCCCTTTCAAATCCAAACCTACCCCTCCGTCATGCTCTCTATCTGGCACAACCTGTCTATCTATTACGCTGACTTCACTTACTACAAAATATGGCTGCTAGAGCTGTCATCCACCCTCCCTATGGTGCGCACATGTCTCCTATTCTTCGTCAACTGCACTGGCTTCCGGTTGAGAAGAAGGTTCTGTTCAAGTCTCTCTGTATTGTGCATAAAGCCTTCTACAAACAGGGGGCTGAATATCTTTAGTCTACATTTCTCCCCTACACTCCATCTAGAGCACTCCAAATTCCACAGACCAAGCTCTCCTGTGTTGGTGGACGCCCCTTCTGTGTGGCTGCAATGCCCTACCCTATGTTTTACACAAAAGGGTGGATCTTTTTTCTTTTCGTTGTGCGCTAAAAACCTCTCTTTTCGAATCTTTCTGCTACTTAGTCGGCTCCATTTTGGCTCTTCTTTCTGATCGGAACCAAGATGCCCTTGGGTGAACGCCGCGCTCTACACATTTATATAACAGGTCCTTGGACTTCTCAGCCCAACATACAAGTTCCTTGACACTTGCGCCTGTGCACCAAGTCACAGTTACTTGTATCTGCTGTGCTGGTCTACTGGCTTTTAGAGTGTAATCTTATCTCCTTTTGCTTTTCCTTGATTGCCTTGTGGCCCTGCCACCATGCATCACACACCCTTCTTTAAGTAGTTGTCTTGCCACACTGCATTCATTCACCAAAGTTCATTTTTCATGCATTAATTAGTCTTTACTGTAGTCAATTGTAAGGTTAGATGTAATTCACGGATCTACACGGCTTTACTATAATTTGAGTTTAAATTTAGAGTTCAAAGGTATTCTTATGTTTCTTAATGAAATTCAAGGTTGAAGGCACACATGCATTGTTTCAAGGTAAAGATGTTTTGAAGTTTCCAATTCAATGTGCTTGTTTAGTTCAATTGGAAGTTTCCCTATATTGTGTTGTTCAAAAATCAAAATCTCCTATAGGTCGGTATTCAGTATATTTACATTTCCTTGCACATAGTTTGGTTTTCAGCATACCTTGGTTTCTTAAAATGTTAAGGTTTCATGTAATTCAGTATTGAATATACCTTGGTTTCTCACAGTGTTAAGGTTTCATGTAGCTGGGTATTAAGTATACCTTAGTTTCTTGCAAGATTACATTTCCCTATAGTTCAACATGCAATATGTGGACAGACACCTGTCTACAGTCCTGTTCGAGCTCCGCAGTGCCTGCGTGTCCCTCTGACACTCAACAGCGTTCAGCTCCTGTAGCCTGCGGGTCATCTTGGGGCTCAGCAGTGTCCGCGCGTCCTTCTGACACTCACCAGTGGCCTGCTCCTGCTTCTGACGGCTTCTGCTGCAGTCTCCGTTCCGCTTCTGGGGGCGGGGAACACCGTTAATGCGAGCCCTGCTCGCCTTGCTGCTTCTTGCTAATGCACACAGCGTTCTTTGAGGCCTGTGTCTGCCGTCAACCTGGTTTGGCATCCAGTTCCACCACAGCTGTTCCTCAAAGAGCAGATCCTCTGCTGGTGTCTCTGCTTCTCCTTCATGGATCTCTTTGCTGGCTCTTCTTGCAGGCTCTGTCTCTCCTCATTGGTCACTCATTTTATGCATATGCAGCCCTCTAACAGGCTGTACGTATGTCTGGTTAATTTAACCTGCCTGACCATAGTAAGGCAGACATGCCTGACCTTCCCAGTGTTTGGGATACAGCTTCCTCAACTCAGTACCTTAGTAGTGAAGAGGGGTAATCTTCATTACACTCAGTTGCCACTTCTTCATCTCTGTAGTGTCAGGTTTTACTTGAGGAATCGTGAGGGGAATTGGCTTGTAACAGCCTATAAAAGTTGGGGTAGGGTTAGGTTGACTGTTAGTAGGAGAAGGGGGATACCATGTCCTGCCTAGGGGCATCCCACTCCCAATCCTCAAGGACCTTCCACCCAGGTGATCCTCCCTCGCTTCTCCACCCTCAGGGTCAGGATCCAGAAGTGATGGGCTTTCCCTGGCCACCTGCGTAGAGTATCCAAGGGTAGTAGGAGTGAGAATACCCTCAGGTTTCTCACATGTCCCATAAAATTCTGATCTCAAGCATAGTGCTTTTTACTCTCCTCCCTAGAGTACTATTTTTAGGATATGACTCAGGGGTTAGTTAATCTGGCATTACTATACACAGTGTACTGGTGCTCACATCATCAAACACTGAAAATGAATGATGGACTTATCGAATATCGAATCATAGATGTTATAGTGTTTTACTGCAAAGCAGTAAAGAAATTACAGGCACACAAAGGAGGAATAAACTGCTCCTATCATCATTATTATAATGTCTCTCTTTTGCACATTTGTACGGATATTGGTCCTTCCAGGCGCTGAAAGACAATATCTCATCTCATTGAAGGTATGTATATTTACGTTGTTTGTTAGGAAACAAGTGTTCACAAGAAAAACCTTGTTAGGATTGAGAGAAAGTGGGCCTCATTACAAGTATGCCGGTCTGGAAATAGTGGTGCCGGTCGCACTGTACCGGCACCTCATTCCGGACTGGCATACTCTGAGTCGCGATGCCACAAACTCTGTCAATGCAAGTGACCTACCGTATCCGGCAGCACTGTGAATGGAATCTGCGGAATGACGTGTAGGCCGTGCCTGAAACAATGGCACAACGATAGTATGGGCACATTCTGGGTACAGAAACAGTGGCATAAAAGTGGCAGTGGCACTGTGATGGCCGCGCCAGAAACACCGGCATTGCGGCCCATTGTCAGGTGTGCAGGAACAGGCCACAGTTGCCAAAAATCAGCCCAGGTGCACACCATGAGCACTGTAAAAGCACAAAAGCACCACTCCCTCACCCCGCACCCCTTCCAACACAAAATGCTTGCAGTAGCAGTACAGGTAATGGAGCTGGAGGCCCTGCATGCAGGGATAAAACTGGAAGAGACAGAGGGGTAGAGGAGGCAGCAGAGGCATAGGAGAAGGAGTATCACCACAGCCATGCAAAATAACTATGGGCAGCAGGTAGCACCCACAGGCAGACACCCATACCCCACATAAGGGCCACACCCTTCAACTTCAGCCAAAGACAGAGCCACACCCTGTACCGGCTAGACAGGGACACCATCACCTCCATAGTGGACTTGATCCACGATGACCTCGTCAGCCTCATCCAAATCCATACTCCCACCCCCCTTGCTCAAGGTAGCATCTGTGCTACATTTCCTTGCATTTCCTTGCATCCATCACAACCCTGTTTCTCAAGGGTCCTTTTTGAGGCTCTGGATGCTCTCCTGCAGCATGTGTCTGATCATATAGCCCTACCCAGAACCCTTGACCAGGTTAATGCAACTAAATTTGCATTCCATGCCCTGGCCGGCATGCCCAATGTGATTGGTGTATTGGACTGAACACATGTGGAGCTGGTGGCCAGACATGCCATTGAGGCAGTCTACAGGAACCATAAACTGTACCACTTCCTCAATGTGCAGATGTTGTGTGATGCACACCACCTCATCACCCATTGCTGTGCAATATTTCCGGGATCAACACACGATTCTATGTTGCTGAGGACCTCCACGCTGCCATGGTACATGGCATGTCACAGTGGAGAGTGGACCTGGCTGCGGGGTGAGTGTAATTACCAGTGCATGTGCACTATGGAATTGGGTGGGGGGTGAAAACTCTCACCAGTGCCTGTGTGTAATGCAATGTCAAACACCCAAATTGCATGCATGAGTATAAGCTCATGACTTGTGTGTGTTAAATGGCTAGGCAGACCATGCACACGCATAATTACAACAAAGCAGGACAGGCACATGAATCGCACTACAGGTACCATAATACATCACCCTGATGGCAAATGCCCCTTCAACAACACACAGAGCACAACCTCCACCACCTACAGCACAAACAAGTAATATCAATGCAGGCCACCAGCCCATCTCCCCACCACTAGTGTACCCCACAGCATGTAGGCAGTTCATCTGCCTGTTACAAGTGCACATACCCATATACATGTGATAGTAGGACACATGAATGGATGTGTGATATGAACATCATACGACATGCAAATGGAACCCAAATTGGCACACGCATTTCTCAAAGTGGAAGGTGGCGTAAGTATAGGGTCATAGGGCAAGGTGGGTGTGAATGGGGGATGGGAAAGTGACAGCAAACCAGCCATCCACTTTTTATAGGGACCAAGTCTATTGGCTGGATGGCAATCGTTATCCTGCCATCACCTTCTCAATTAAATAAAATCCATATATGGTAACTTTCTATGTATACATCCACATTGATCATTTTGTATGATTCATAGAAGAACAACAACCACTCCCATGCAGCATATCATGAAAACTGAAATGCGAGTATGACTGCACGCATGTAGTCATTCCCTAAATAAATGCAAATGCAATTTGTGTATGTAAACAAACGTTAGTACCTCTGAATATTTCAGAAGCCGTAACAGTTTTTTTTTTTTCTGTGTTGCAAAACATCCTGGGAGTGATGAAAAGCGGGGCTGGTTTGATCAGAAATGTAGGCTGGCAAATCAGTCCTTTTAGATGCTCTCAATTGCCCTGCGATGGAAAGACGCAGCACTGCCCAAGCACGTACAGTCTATCGCAGGACAATTGAGCAAAGGAAATTGGAGCTGGAAGTCATGGCATGGGAAGAATTACTAGAGGCCATAAGGGTGAATGATGCAAAGGGATTTTGGGAATTTGTATCAAGAGGGTCTTCCAGGGGGGCGTGGCCAGCGCGCGGACGATGCGGACGTGAGCCGAGTGAGCTCCTGCAAGCGCCAAAATAATCCTGCATTTTCATCCTGATTCCTGGGGATTTCATGCGAAATAAACACTGCGACCGAGCCCATAAAGCTGCGGGCTCGGATTGACGGAGGTGGTGGCACCTGCCTGCCCAGACGACGGAGATAAATCCACATTTTGCCGAGGCCCGGCAGCGGAGCTACGCGACCAAGATGACCGCTGGTGTCTGGGGACGGACTTCCTCCGCCTGATCGAGAGGCCACGGCAGAGCACGGGACAGAACGTGAGGCGGACGCCCGGGACCATCCACTCTTCCTCCACTGCCGAATCTGAGATTATTCACCGGCTGAGCCCCGCTGACACCCGGAAGACGCCCGGACGGATCCGATCCGCGAGAGAAGTGCGGGGGAAAATGGCGGCCCTCCTGAGGTCCCGGTGGTGTGCGGCTCCTGCCTCCTGACTCATATCCACTTTGGGACACCACGCCGTGACTGCAAACCGCGTTAGAAGTAAGTGATCAAGCCCTGTCCGCTGAGGACTGTACCGTACCAGCGAAGGGGGGACCGCCACCCGCTTGGATGAACAGCTAGAAGCGCCGGAGGTCCACGCGTATTGTGGAGGCCCACTAAAGGGCGCTGGGCCTCAAAGTACTCTCGTCATATAAGCCCCAGGCCCTGGTGGAGGAGGCTTTTGGAACTCATACCCCCTCACTTGACTCGCTGCACGGCCACCATCCCATATACCGGGGGGTACGACCACTCCAACGGCGTACATACAATAATTCCAGCCCCAACATAGCAGATACCCCACTACTCCTGAGAACATGGGGAAGGACTGGCAGAAGAAACCATCTACACAGAGCAGCATGGACCAGTTTGCCGTCTCTACCACCCCGGCCCCGGCGGACTCTGAAACACGACCAAACTCCCCCACGGGAGATGAATCCCTCTCCTTACGGGACATAATGGCGGCCATCGCCAACTCTCGCTCCTCCATGGAGACCAAAATACACAGCATGGCGGCGGATGTCTCCTTCCTACGCCACGATCTGCAGAAGCTGACTTCCAGAACAGGAGTCGTGGAACACCGCATCTCCGAAGCGGAGGACAGCATCGGCGGGATCAACCGTCAGCTGTCCCAAGCTCTAAACCGACTGAAAGCCTTGGAGGCGAGAGTGGATGATGGAGAGGGAAGGTCCCGCCGCAACAACGTTCGCATCCTGGGCCTGCCGGAGGGGGAAGAGGGACAATGCACGGAATTGTTCCTGGAGCAGTGGCTCGTGGACATCTTCGAACCCCAATCCTTCTCAAAATTCTTTTCGGTGGAGAGGGCTCATAGAATACCTTCGGGCAAACCGCTCCCGGGCGCTCCGCCCCGGACTATCATCGCTCGCTTACTCAACTACCGCGACAGGGATGCCCTTCTGCAATTGTCACGCTCGCAGGGGACGATCACCCATAACGGATCCCGAATCGCCTTCTTCCCGGATTATACCCGAGAAGTGCAGAGAGCACGACAATCCTTTAAACCACTCAAGAAACAACTTGCTCAGATGAATGTGAAATACGGCCTGCTCTTCCCGGCCCAACTTAAGATCTATCATAAAGGCACTACTGTCTACTTCACCGACCCACAGGACGCCTGGAAGTGGGCAGAGGCTCACATAGAGGGCGATTGGACTGCAAGACCAAGGAGACCGAGAGGACAACCCCGACCTGGGCCGAGGCGGACCTCCCCGAGGAGACACCCAGAACGGGGGGGACCGGAGATCTCGGAGCCACCGGCACAACAAGAAGAGGAATTAACTAACTATAGTGCCCTACGAGGACCTTAGAACACTGCTGGGACACACGAGGGTGTACCGACCGCGCCTCAGATACCGACGCGCAATCCACCCACCATGGAAGAAGTTGACGATGGGCGCAAGGTGGGAACTCTGGGGAAAGGTCTGAACTCTCCCCTGGTTAGACCTCTCTACCCCCTTCTCTTTTTCTTGCTGGTTTCGACCCTATCTAAGGGTCTGGTTTTTGAGCTGACACCTTAAGTTGAAGGATCAGCATGTTTGGGCGACAGGTACTTCGTGTTGGGGTGGAGTATGGGGTGGGGGTGTGTTGGGAAAGCTTTTTTTAAATTCTTTGTTGGTTACTTCAGGACAGCCACTTGCTCATGGGCCGAACTACTCACTGTCCCCTGTTATGGGCGTCTTGCACTGTTCCACGAGGCAACCCTGCTTCCTTAGTACAGGCGAATAATACACCGCCATCTCTTATGAATCGCTATACCCTGAATATCCCCATCATACGTAGTAAATATCCTCTACACAAACTCACACATCCCTCATGCAGCACACTAAGTCCTTGAAACTCCTTACTTGGAATGTGAATGGGATGGGGTCAGTAATTAAATGGCGCCTTATCATGCAATTCCTAAATAGACATTCCCCTGATGTGGCCCTCCTTACGGAAACCCACTTGGCTGGGGTAAACTGTGCCTTTTTCCAAAGAACTAACTATCGCCTTGCCTTTCATGCGGGATACACAATGGGCTCCAGGGGCACCCTTATTCTGATACACAAAGGTATACCATTTATTCAGCATACCGTAGAACAAGATCCCAGGGGCCGATACGTGTTCATCCTGGGAGCGATCTGGGGTCAAAAGGTGGCAATTGTCTCGATCTATTCTCCACCGGGTCTGGGACAGGAATTACTGGATGACCTCACCACCCTTATAGGTAAACATCACCCTGACATATACATCCTAGGGGGGGATTTCAATGACACCATGAATAACAACGCTGACCGCTCCCACCTCTGAAATCGTAACCCAGATACCCCTACCAAATTAGCCAACTTTACATCTGCCCTTGGGTTCCGGGATGTATGGAGGGAGCTACACCCCGATGTTAGGGAATACTCATTCCACTCTGGTGCCCATGGTTCTATGTCCAGACTGGATTATTTTCTTCTATCACACACTGGCCCTCATTACGACCCTGGCGGAAATCGAAAAACGATGGCGGAAATGCAATACCGCCATCGAATAGCGCTCGGTGCGACTATGACCCGTCACCGCAAAGTACGAAGCCATTAGCGACACCGTAGTGAACGCCAACGCTAACTGCACCAAGCACGCGCGCGCGCGCCATGCCAAACCGCAAACACCACCATGGTGCAACGGTACGCCAATTCCGACCCTAGCGGACATGTACCTAACGCCATCAGGCATGGCGGAATGTACCATTCCGCCATGGCGAGAAGTACGGCATCGCGAATCAACCGTAAACGGCCCCACTGAGTGCCTGTACACCGCTCCCTGCCCACAAAGTACAACTCCCCGTAGGTGCAATGAAGCCACAATGCAACCATTGAAATGTACAAGTCACCCATGCATGCCTGCCAACGAACAAAAGAAACACAACAGGGGCCAATGGGAGCTGCAGGGCACAGATGGCACGAATACAGAAGCCATCCCAATGGACATGACCACAGTCCCCCACCAAGAAACGCACGCAAACACAGGCACCTGTGACCAGCAATATACCGAAAACCACATCAATCAACCAGTCCACCTGGCTGACCGGCATCTGTTACACAAAACCCAATCCCCCCCCCCTGAGCATGACAACATTCAAACTGGCATATTGGCAGCCCCCACCCTGACCTCACTGGGCTTCGTAGGCAAACGCGCATAGCACAGTACCACGCAACGAAACCCCGAAGCTGGAACCCAATGCAGATCTCCTCACAATACATCGCCCCCCAAATAGGCATATGCCACATCACTTGCAAAGAAAAACGCTACACGGGCCAAATCAGAATAGATATTTATGCACATCAAAATCACCAAGCACATACAGCCATCAGGCCATGAAATCCAAAACACCAATCACCATTGTGGGCTGCTTCCGCAAGAAATGAGCAGCCACTACCTGTGTGTCGCCCTGTTCCCCCATGGTACACAGAGCCACATTCACGTCCGAAAAGGCAACATGGAAGCGCACAGAACCGCAGGGCCGTCCCAATGGGGAGGCACTAGTCCAGCTGAAAGGCCGAAATGTTGCTCCGAGCCACCAGTACTGCGTAAGGGCATGTGGCCCATTGGCGATCGTCCCATAAGATCGTAATGCTGCTCCACTGATTAACACGAAGCAGCAGGTGTCGGGAGTAAAATCCATCTGCAGGAGTGGCATACAGATGGCAGTGGCAAAAGGGGAGGAGATACCTGTCAACCAAAAGAAAAGAAAAAGAACAGAATGGCCATCAGAACTACATACCAACAACTCACTTCAATGATCACACGAAATCCACAGCCATATGCATGCTAGCCCACTCCAAAGGAACATCACCACCCCAAAACCACTTGCGACTCATAACCATCTATATCGAGGTGCAAACACCATCGCAAACGAGTGTCTGAGGGCGCCTCGAGACAGGGAGGGCTCAACAAGGCCAGATGGACGATGGTGCCACTATGGCAGCCCTGCATCACATAGCGTAGGGGAGGCGGATAGATCCCAAGAAGCCCTGTACATGGCAAACTCTGTATCAAATCACCTGCCCATGCATCCATCCATCATTCCCTCATCCCGGGTTCAAAATGCCTGAATAATTACTCACATGACATTAGAAACATCCATTGAGTCTGTGCGTTATGCAGCCTGCTAAATCCACAGTGCCCCAGCCCGTAATTCCAGTGTTGTGAAGTAACATGTATTTGGGAACGGACGGCCTCATCGCCCACGTAGCTATTGCGCATCCCAAACTATTCATATCAATCATTGCTCCCTCGCCATGGGCCCTGTCTCAAGGACATAGAACAATAGAACGTTACATTTGCAGTCAGACCTGTGGGCATCTCCTCGCCGCTAGCTGGAAACCGAAAGCGCCGCCCTTCGAATTCCTCATTTGCAACATCACGTCGAAAAGGCATCTGTGGCCGTTTGAAATCACTAATCATCCCATCGAGTGCGGCTGTGTGTGAAAATGGCAACTGCCTTCACCCACGAATGGGACGCCCCGCCCGTCGTTGCAACTCGGTACAGTGATGCATGAGGGCCCACCGTTACTCGAGTACTACGTCCCACTGACCCCTCACAAATCTGTTCGCGACTGCACAGATAGTATGTGAAACAATGGGACCACAGCAGAATGAACATATCAACCAATCTTACACGGCCATCGGGTACTAATACATGATTGCAATAGCAAGATACAATTCCCCGAATTGCAGCGTTGTGCGCGGGACGTGCTCGGCCAAAGGGGAGAGCAGTTTGCACAGGTGGAATCAATCACCACAGGTGGAGGCCATACAGCCTGAAAACACATAAATTGCACAGCCAGTCTCCTCCCACAACCACACCGAAATGCTACCGGCAGGACTCGCGATGTTGGCCCTGGGGGACCTGATAGCACTGCAAGTGCTCCGACTCCAAGAAGTAGACGAACACCAACTACAACCAGCCGCACGGAGGAGACGCAGGAGGAGGAGGAGGCCAATGCAGGGCCAGCAAGGCCCACCAGCACAGCCACTACCACCACGCAGGCAGCCCGCAATTCAACGCCTCCGAGCACATCCGTTCAACCTCACTGATGAGCAGATCCACACCCTCTACCGTCTGGACCGGGACACCATAGCCGCCATTGTGGACATGACACAGGCTGACCTTGTCAGCATGATAGATAGCCCAACCGCCATCCCACCCCTACTGAAGCTGGTGTCTGTACTCCACTTCCTGGCCACAGGCACCTACCAGCACACAGTCGGACAGTTGCATGGCATTTCTCAGCCACTGTTCTCACGGACACTATTGCAAGTGCTCGATGCCCTCCTGAAGCACGCAGACGACTACATCTCTCTACCACGCTCGGAGCAGGAAATTACCAACACAAAAGTGGGATTCCATGCACTTGCCGGCATACCGGGTTGCATTGGTGCCATCGACTGCACCCATGTTGAATTGGTCGTCCCACATGCCATGGAGGCCCAGTACCGCAACCGAAAACAATTTCATTCCCTGAATGTACAGATGGTGTGTGACTCCAACAGGATCATTACACATTGTTGTGCCCGATTCCCTGGATCAACCCATGATTCTATGGTCTTGAGGAACTCTACAATACCACGCTACATGGAACGACACGCAGGGAACAGATCCTGGCTACTCGGTGAGTCTCATTACATGCATGATGATGTGGGGTATGTGAATTGTCAATGACCTGCCAGGAAGGGGGGGGGGTGTGCGTACGTATCAATGGCATTCCACATCATACGTTTCTCGTCCACATACAGGTGATGCTGGATATCCACTGAAGAGATGGCTCCTCACACCAGTCCTGAACCCACGGGACCAGCATGAGGAGGACTACAACCATGCCCACTCACGTACCCGTGTAGTCATAGAACAGGCATTCGGCCTACTGAAGACCCGTTTCCGCTGCCTCAGCAGGTCTGGCGGGGCACTCCTGTACCGCCATGAGAAGGTTGCAAAGATGGTCATGGCATGTGTCATGCTCCACAACATGTGCGTACGTAGAAATGTGCCCATGCCCCCTGACGCAGAACTGCAAGCACCTGATGATGGTCATGATGAGGGTGGGGATGTGGCAGCACCTCATGGAGTCTGCGAGGCACCGGAGGGCCGTGACATTCGTCAGCATCTCATTGATGTATGCTTCTAGCACTCACGCCTGGTGGCTGATGCATGGACACGGGACTCGTGGCACTGCGTGTGTCTGGGACATGCACAATATGGACTGTACGCCTATGATGGCCTAGTACACAAAGATCAATGTCCACACTTCTCATTGGTTGATCGTGCACTTTTTATGGCATATGTGATATCATGTTCAACACCCTATCGACCCGCCACCCAAGTGAGCCCAACACACCCCCTCCACCCTCCTACCTCCCACCCGAACACCAGTGTCCAAAGATGCTCATTGTCAGTGGGCTGTCGCTATTGCATGCCCCCTCTGCGGGTATCAGGGGCACCCCTGCCTGTGGAGCGCAGGTTCCTTCCAGATCTACGTTGGGGGCTGCCCTGGACGGAACTTGCAACGGATGATGTGTCTGCCTGCTCACGTCCATGCATGTCCCTAAGGGTTTGCGAGAGCTCAGTGAGCACACGGCGCACTGCGGCAAGTTCGGCACATACGTCTTTGGACGTCGCATGCAGTTCCCCCCTCAGGCTATCGGTGCTACTCTCCATTTGGACTCTCAGGCTCTCGGTGCTACTCTCAATTTGTGCCCTTAGCGTCTCTGTACCTCTCTCCATTTCTGCCCTAAGTGTCTCTGTTGATGTTTCTATGTCTGCCTTGGTGCCCCCACATTCATCGGCATGGCCCTTGAGGAGTGTGGCCATTTGCTGCTGTTGGACGATTAACTTGTCGAGGGACTGTTGCCTCTGCTGGGCCATGGCCATTTGCGGTGGTGTCACAGAGGGGCTGTTGTCCTCATGTTGCCTTGCCACAGGGCTTGTGGGGGATGGCCAGTCGTCGTCTTGTGGCTGCACCTGCGTGGTATCCTCATGTTGTATGGGAGGGGACAGACAGGGGGATTGGGACAGGTCATGGATGGATCTGACCTCGACATCCCCGTCTTCTGTGTCCGAGCATGCTGCCATCAATGGGGTGTCACCTATGGTGCTGCTGCCACCAGAGGCAGTGCCTTCTGTGGCATCCATTGGGGGGACCTGTGGTGGTGGTGTTGTGGCCATGCTGGCTGCTGGGGTGCCTGTTGATGTTCCCTCCTCTGTGCTGCCACCTGATTTGTGCTGCTGCCGTGTCTTGATGCGTGCAGCTGAGGTGGAGGGTCTCTGGCCGTTGGTCTTGGCCCTCTTTGCAGGTGTGCTGGTAGGGGTGTCCTGTAGCTCGTCGTTTGGATCGGACCCTGTGGTGGAGTAAAGGAGGGCGAGGGTTATTGATGGGTCAGTGGGAATTGGAATGGCATTGTATCACATGCATTGGGGTGGTACCTGAGGGTGATTTGGGTCGGGGTCTTGGAGGTGCTTTGATTTGTGTGTGGAGTGAGGGTGCAGTTGTTTGGCAGCCTGCAGTTAGGGTGTGCCTGCTGCACGTGTAGTGCGTGTATTAGGGGTTTTTAATTATTTATGTATTTATTGTGGGTTCTGACGTGCGCTTTCAGGCCGATGTGTGTGGACGTTCTCCTGGACATGTGTTTCTGTTGCACTATGTGGACGCATGGTACTTCACATGGTTGGACTTTGTGGATTTGGCATTGTTTTATCTGGCCCACCTACCTGAATCTTCGGATGTCTGCACTCCTTTCTCCATCCCTCCGACTCCCTCTATGCTCTCCATTCCGATGGTGGAGGCACAGATTTCTTCCCAGGGGGTCAACTTGATGGGTGATTCAGGACCTCCCCCGGTGGCTGTGGCAATGTTGCGGTTGGCAGAGAGTATGCTGCGGACGCGTATCCGCAGGTCGTCCCATCGCTTGCGGCATTGCTGTGGGGTGCGGGGTGCGGTCCCCACCGCACTTACCCGCTGTGCCACCAGAGCCCATATGGCCTTCTTGTTTGCAAGTGCCGTCCTGGTCATTTGCGTGGAGAAGACGACGGCTGCATTCTCCTGGAGGGTCTCTGTTAGCACGGTGAGTTCCTCACGGGAGAAGTGGACCTGCCGCTTGCGGTCGCACGCTTTCTTCGCTACTTTTCCCATTTTTCGTGGTTTCGCTAGGGTGGTTGACGGGTTGGGGTGTGTTTCAGGGTAGTGATTTTAGTGGTTGTGTGGTTTTGGTGTTTTTATAGGTGTACGCCGGGATGTTTCCCGTTCCGGGCCCATGTTTTAACTTCCGTTTCCGTATATTTCCGGCCACCGTACTTTCCGGTAGGCGCACACTGCGGTGACCGCTAAGTGGGGTGGCGGTATTGCACCTAGGGCGCCGTACGGCGGCGGTGTGGGCCGTTTTGGGGTCATTTCCGCCATCGCGGACTTTGCACTTCCGCCGTGGCGTGGTGCTCGTGCCCGATGGGTCGGAATGGGCCGCACTTTGCTCCTTCGTACAATGGCGGAAACGCTATTTACGCTGTGGCGCTCCGGTCAGTCGCTTTCCGCAAGGGTCGTAATGAGGGCCACTGACCTTTATAGGGCAATGTCCGCAGAACTGCTCCCTCTGGGCATCTCGGACCATTCACCGCTTTCGATGGAAATATGTATGCAGGGCGCCCTCCCCCCCAGAACGTGGAGACTTAATAGCTACTACCTGGGGTTCCCGGAGCTGATAGATCGCCTAGAGGAAATATCCGCCGAATACTTCGAAATTAATGAAGAATCGGTAGATAACCCCGTGACAGTATGGGAGGCATACAAAGCAGTGCTTAGGGGCGAAATCCTCTCCTGGACGACACATAAAAGGAACACCCGGCTCCAAAAGATACTAGAGGCCGAGAAGGAAGTGAGCGACAAGGAGGCTAAACATATTTCCGACCCCACGCCTGACACCCATCGTTCCCTCCAACGCGCCCAAGAGCGTCTTCGGAACAGAGCGATGGATGACGCTAAGCAGGCCCACTGGCAGCTAAAGCGAGAATATATGAACTAGGGGACAAAGCAGGCAAAATGCTCGCCTGGCTGCAGAAGAGAGACGAAGGACAACGCCATGTCCGGGAAATAGTCACACCACAGGGCGACTGCTATCACTCTGACGCTGAGATTGCTGAAGCCTTCTCGATGTTCTACGCAGACTTGTACCGAGCCCCAGCCTCTCCACTAGACCCATCCCTCTTAGCCGAGCTATCGTTGCCGACGCTCTCCGTGCAGCAGAGGGAGCATCTGGACTCCGCCGTATCAGAGGCCGAGATTTCAGAGGCACTATCTCAGCTCCAGTCGGGGAAAACACTGGGCCCGAACGGATTCCCCGTTGAAACCTGGCAAAAGCTAGGAGCAGACAAAATGGCGGCCCCCCTGCACAGAATGTTTCTTGCCGCCCGGGAACAAGGGACTCTCCCACCAGACCTATGTAAAG
Organism: Ambystoma mexicanum; assembly: GCF_040938575.1. Taxonomy (NCBI): domain Eukaryota; kingdom Metazoa; phylum Chordata; class Amphibia; order Caudata; family Ambystomatidae; genus Ambystoma; species Ambystoma mexicanum. The sequence continues at coordinate 550,323,696 of NC_090924.1, read as the reverse complement.
CGACCATCGTGGTCATACCCAAACCTGACAAACCTCCACACAAATGTGCTTCCTACAGACCTATATCATTGATTAATGGAGAGGCCAAGCTCCTCGCAAAACTCCTGGCGAACCGGTTACAACTGGTTACATCCACCCTGATTCACCCGGACCAATGCGGATTTTTGCCCCACAAATCGACCCGGATGAATCTACGCCGTCTCCATTTGGCAATGGAGAGATCTCCGATTATAATCGGACCTTTGGCCCTGCTGGCAATCGATTTTGAAAAAGCATTCGATTCAATTCCATGGGATAGCCTTTGGGAGATTATGCGCCGTATGGGATTCGGGGAAGTCTTTATAGGATGGGTACAATTACTCTATACTAACATCCAAGCGGCGGTAAGGGTAAATGGATGGTCCTCTCGATCCTTCCCCTTGGGCCGAGGTACGCGGCAAGGATGCCCACTCTCCCCCCTTTTGTTTGCCCTTGCAATCGAACCACTCGCTATTTGGCTTTGCCAAAACACAGCCTGGACGGGGTTTAGTTGGCCAGAGGGCTATGAGGACTGTACATCTCTTTACGCAGACGACCTCCTTATATACCTGGGAGACCCGCCTCAATCCTGTCCCATCGTAACACAGCTGCTCATCCGCTTTGGTAAATTTTGCGGACTCAGAATCAATTGGGATAAATCAGTTTTCTTCCCTGTGAAGGGTGGAGAGCAGGCCATCCCCCAGGAGTGCCCGTACCGAGTTGAGCGACAAGGCTTTCGATACCTGGGAATCTGGATGTCTGGGGACCTGACAAGCTATGTAGAACACAATCTCCGACCGATCACAGACCGGTTCATTATCGATGTCCAACACTGGAAACTTCTCCCCCTGACCCTTATGGGTAGAGCGGCACGCTTTAAAATGATGACCCTTCCCAGATACCTCTATGTCCTTCAAAATGCCCCACACAGAATTCCAGACTCAGAGTTTCACCTAGCAGCGACACTTCTTAGGGACCTTATATGGGGGGGAGGTCAACCATGAATAGCGTTAACCACCCTTCAGAGATCGATCTGGGAGGGGGGAGTGGGAGTCCCCCGTCTCCAAACCTACTATTGGGCATCACAATTGGCTGTGGTTAACGATCTGCTTCACGGGAATCGGGACCTACCTCACATACGCGCTGAGATGGCCACTATACAGAATGCAGACCCCCTGACCATTCTTTATCAACCCCTCCCGAGAACCCCCCCACCCACAACTACAACGCACCTCACTATGGTCTGTAGACAGGCACACCGGTTCGTTGGGTGGGATAATAAAGTTACCATCGCACAACCTCTCTGTCAAAATAATAATCTAGCTGCGTCCCGTGAACTAGAGCCATGGCCCAACTGGATGAAAGCAGGGGTCACGCGAGTGGGGGATATGCTCACAAATGGGAAACTGGCCTCATTTGAAGATCTACAGTCACACTTCCAGATCTCAAATACGGAACTGTATCACTACATACAACTAGCCCACGCTTTAAGAACCCACTTAACAGCTGACACAAGGCTACCGGACTACACCCCCATAGAGCGCAACATCCTACCAGCGTATATCCCCACTAAATGCACTTCCATCTTATATAACGCCATATCCTCCTTTGCTACCCCCGAACTGAATGAGCTCAAGGCGAAATGGGAAGCGGATGTGGGAGAAATAGATCCGGAGGACTGGATACAAGTCCTCATGCACCCTTGAGAAATTGCTATCGCCTCTAGGCTCCGACTGGTGCAGTTGAAGATACTGCACCGGGTATACTACCCTAGGACGCGACTATACGGCTGGAAAAGGGCCCAAAACCCAAACTGTCTCCGCTGCGGGGAGGAGGAGGGAACCTTCTTTCACATCCTGTGGGCATGTCCCCGGATATAAGCCTTTTGGAATGCATGCTGTGGGGAGCTCTCCAAGGTCCTGGGCCGGACCATACCACTGGACCCAAAAGCCCTACTCCTGGGAATACCTAATGAAATCAAAGCTAACAAGTGGGAGAGATTGCTCTTACACACGGCAGCAGGGCTGATCAAGCGTAATATAGCGCAGAAATGGGGAGCCCCTGACCCCCCGACAATGGATCAATGGAAACTGGATATGGACGTGTGCGCCATGATGGAGCATAGGATCTATTTGGCAAGGGGTTGTCCCAACAAAGCCTCGAAAATTTGGGATAGGTGGGAAGAAGAAGCGATCTAAGACTCCCTCCTGCATGCTGGGGAGCGTGCAATGGGTATTATGTACTACACACCGATATATGTACTAAGGAAGACTCTTGACCACAGCTGATATGTGTACTGCCTTTGTTGATTGAGACTGACCATGATAGTCCTTGGGCCTCATTACGACCCAGGCGGTAAATTACCGCCTGGGCCGTGACTTTACCACCATGGCGTAAACTACGTTTACGCCATGGTGGTTGGCGGACTTACCGCCCCATTCCGACCTTGGCGGGGCGGTAAATCCCCAATCCCCATTTACCCTTCCCCATTCCCATTTTTGCCCCATAGGGCATAATGGGAGTGGGGAAGGCGTTAATTACGCCACCGTAAATTACGGTGGCGTAATTAACTCCATGGTCCCTTAGCGCCATGGATTTTAACACCTGCTAAAAGCAGGTGTTAAGTCCGCCATGGCGCTAAGGGACCTCGTACTCAGGCGGTAAGGGTCGGCGCTGTTTACGCCGCCGTAAAAACCCTTACCGCCTGGGTCGTAATGAGGCCCCTTATGTTGATTTGTTTTTGTTTTTGTGATTGTTGTAATACTATGATAATAATAAAATACTTTGTTAAAAAAAAAAAAGATGGTCTTCCAATAAGGGAAATCAAGGTCCAAGGGTACTCCTGGGGGGGCTTCAGAGTGGGTCTTTTTTTTTGGGAATCTGTATGATGATGGTCATGTACAAGAGGATGAACAGTCTGGGGGCGTATCTTTATGCTTTTCTCTGGAGGAGGTGGCTAAAGCAATAAGGGCGCAAGTTTGTAACCGAGCACCTGGCCTGGATGCCATACCGGCAGATCTTTTCATGAGCCAAATCGACCTATGGGCTCCCGTTCTGACCTTGGCCTTTAATGCTTGCATGAATTCAGGGCTTTACCCACCATCCTGAAAGACATCAACCATCTTCCCCATTTATAAAAAAGGGGACATAACCAAACCTTCCTCATACCGTCCTATTTCCCTGTTGGACACTGTTTCCATGATTTTCGGCCGGGTCTTGCTGGGCCACATTGAACACTGGTCAATGGAAGCAAAGATACTTGCTGACATACAGTTTGACTTCCGTCCTGGTTTGGGCACAATGGAGCAAGCATTAAATGTGTACCTCCTGATATCCAATTGTGGGCTGTGCTTGAGCCCATGGGCTGCCCTGCGGATATTTTGGGAATACTGCAGGAGATTCATTCAGATAACAAAGCTAATGTCCGGTTTAGCCCAGGGGGTAGGTGCAATGAGTGGTTTCCCATTGTATTTGGTGTCCACCAGGGGTGTGTCCTCTCCCCTATGCTTTTCACGCTGTATATTAATGGGCTATTGAAGGCTCATTAAGATGCGTCCCATAATCTGTAAGGGGGAAGTCATCCCACGGGTTGCTGAGTATGACTACTTGGGGGTTAGATTTTCGGAGAGCCTAACTAGAATGGCACATGTAAAGAAATAATCCATGAAAATGTGCCAATATTTGGGGGGCCTCTCCCATTTCTCTGATAAATGTAAGGGCCAGCATATAGAATCAGCCCTTAAGGTATATAGCATGCAGGTAAAGGCAGCCATACAATATTGGCCAGCATTATGTAAGCCAGGTGACATGCAGGCCAGGGAAAATCGTTATTTTAAAATGTTACTGGGACTCCATGGCTCCTCGTCTTGCGCTTCATCGCATAGAGAATTGGGGATGGCATTCTTGGAGGATGACTGGGCAGTTGCCCCGAGCATCCTTTGGATAAGAATATGGGGGAATAAAAATGTCACACTGTGCCATTTAATAATAAAAGCGACACTGAACAAGGAGAGATGGCATAAAATTCAGTGGCTTAGATCTGTAAAAGATCTTTTGCGTCAGGTGAACATGCCGATTGTGCCACCTTTAACCACGATGCTAGTAACACCGGGAGCAAAATCATGCAAAGAAGCGATAATCAGGGAAATAGTGACTAAACTCATGACAGAAATATACGGATTGGGCCCGGCTGTCGTTTTTGAAGGCTTCCATGTTTTATAGAAGGGGGTTTTTAAGAGGCTAAATTGCTGTACATTTTGTAAAATCTATGTTTTGTTGCTGGTATTTTCTGGAAATTAACTTAAAGTATCATGATGATTTACTTTTTAACATGCACCAATGGAATATGTCATAGTTCTTTTTTTACTATATGTATTTGTTTGATGAATATTTTTTATTTGAATAAACATTTACAACAACCTCTGACAGGTCTGCCTACCATGTCTGTGGTGCCTGGCAGGGTCAGACCTTTCTGGCACACTGGCTGTGGCAGGCAGATTTATATTTTGCCGGCCGAGAAGCAAGGCTCCTGGTAAGGCCACTGGCACACTTTGATCCGGACAAGCAAAATTACCAGTCCGACCGTTTCATTCCATTGACATTGAAGATTGAAGAATGTAGACAGAGATGGCCGTAATGCACGCAATGCACTGATTAACCACTATTTCTGAGCACATCACACAAGCACGTGGCCTAGGCCAGCTAATGTACTCTGCGCTGTACAGGAAATTAAACACTCACTCACACTAAAAATGAATCTCCAGTCATGATTTCTAAGCAACATCAAGATTAATGTAATGAATGAAATGCCAAACAAATATGGAACTACACCCACCATCCCAATTAGCCCTCTCTACTTCCCCTCCCCAACTATCCCACCCACTCCCCCTCTCCAACTATGCCTCCACACTCCCCTTCCCCAAATAGCCTTCCGCTTACTTCTTCCAGACATTGGGACCCATTACGAGGAACGTGGTAAAAATCAAACATTACCAGCATGGAGGCAATACCGCCTCCGGGTAGCACTGACGCCGCTAACAGCAACCGATTATGAGAATGCATGCATGTGCGTAGCAGCATGCCGGTATCGCATGTACCCGCATGTCGTTAATGACTCTAAAAGCCCCGTTAGTGGCATCATGTAAAGCACAAACACCTCCTCCGCCTTCGTCCACCCCTAAATAACGGGCACCAGTATTAACGGGCCCAGTATTGGCGGGCCAGCAATACCAGAGCCAGAAGTAACATCATCGCGTCGGAACGGGAAATGCAAAGTCAGCCATCTTGAAAAACACAATCCATTGCAATCCTACAGACACAAGACCCAGAGCCAGACACTACCAGCCACATCTCCAGCACAATGCCCAAGGCCATCAAAAAAGGTGCCTCCCGCCAGCGAAAGGTGCGCTTCTCTGAGAATGAGTTAAACATGCTGGCTGACACCCTGGCCCAGGATGGAGAAGTGGTCTTTGCAGCAGACCTCAGGCGACCTACCCAGCAAAAAAAAAAAAGAAATATGGGAGTAAGTGGCTCAAAACGTCTGTGCGGTCAGCACCACCCCCTCCAATCCCCAGCACCATCAAGGATGTCAAAAAAAGGTGGGATGACCTGCGCCTCCGTTAAAACGCATAAAGCTCATGGAGATATGGAGCGTGGAGCGTGGAGTCCCTTCATCGTCCCGTCATCGGCAGATGGAGGTGAGTGTGCGCACAAACCGCTGTGAACCAAAGCATGATGATGGGCCACAAATGTGACAGCGACAAAAGGCAATGCATGGCCCATCACACACACATGGACACATCCCTGCCCAGATGCTGTCCCCAGCACTGTCACATCAACATGCATGCAGCATGCCAATGACATACCTAAAAACACACCCCACAAACAGCTTAACGGCATGTGTCACACGGTGGTCAGTCAAAATATCGAAAAAAAAATCTCGACTAACAATAAAGTCGAAAAAAAAAGACCGGAAAAAAAAGTCGAATTTCTCTTTTTTTAATTATATATTTATTTTGGGGTCCGGGAAAAAAAATGGTAAAACAAAATTTTTTTTAAAAAAGGGGGGTTGGGGGGGAACCCCCCCATTTCGAATAAAAAAGTCATTAAAAAAAATTCGACTTTTTTTTCCAGCCTTTTTTTTTTAGATTTATTTCTTCAAGATTATGACCATAAACTGTGTCACACTGCATCCACTCCTCAACAAAAAGGCAAGACACACACCATACACCACCTTACACATGTGTGAACCTGACATATGCCTGAACAACCCCCCCATATAGCAAGCAAGCTGTATGACACAACTGCAAGACAGCAAATCATCATATGCATACAACTGCCCTTATACCAATGTATGCATGATGCAAGTACACCCATCACTGATGCCGTGCCTCTCTGTCCCCCACAGGCACAGACTCCGACAGCAATGCTGAGGACACAGCTGCACAGGCCAGGGCACCATCAAAAAAGGCCAGGGGCAGGGATGACGGCACCGGCCCATCCACATCCAAGGGCACAGGAAAGCAACAGCAGCCACCCAAGCCAATGCATCCACAGGATGCCAGGGCACTGGGGCGGCAAGGAAGTGCTGCTAAACCGACAGTGGCTAAAGTGGTGCAATCCACTGATCCTGAGTCAGTTCCAGATGGGAGCCTGTCTGCTGCAAACAGCTCAGTAGGGGAGGCAGCTTCCACTGCGCCCCAGAGTGGTGATGAAGGACAGTGCAAGACTGAGGTATGTGTCCCTGAGGACGACAGCCTGTCCATGGATGTGCAGGCACACCCAGCCCCAGGCCAACACCCCAGCAGAGCGCACTGAACATCCCCAATGGCATTCCACACGACCATTCAGGGGGAGAGGCAACACAGGAGGCCTGGAGACCCAGAGAGGACACACCTCCATTGGGCCCCTTGCCAGACGTCCCATCCACCTCAAAGGGCATCCGTGATGGTGAGTGGCGTATGGCACAAATGGAGGGGCACCAGCAGGAACTCATAGGGCACGTGAAGCAATACGTCTCTGATGGTGCCCTGACAAGGCAGGAGGCCCGTGAACACACTGCGACCATTACAGGGGCCATGGAGTCTAGCACAAGGCACATTTGTGAGGAGCTGTCGGCGTTGAGGCAGGTCCTGGCCAAGATTGCCCAGGACTTGTAGGCTCAGTGTCCTGCCCTGACAATGGAGCATGCAGGCACAGCATCATCGGCCAGCTCCAACCAGACGAGCCCCCTGCGCAGGTCTGCACACACCATGCGGCGCACTGACATGTAGCACCTGGAGGTCGACAGAGGGCACCAGTAGCAGGGGCAGCCTGCATGTGCGGACAAATTTAGACTCATGTGGCATACAATGACTATTGCACACCATGTGTGGGGAGTTGTGGAGGGGGGGAGGAGGTGGTGTGTGGGGAGTTGTGGGGGGAGTGGGAGGGGGAAGGGGGTGTGTGGGGGAGTTGTGTGGGAGGTGTGGGGGGAGGAGGTGTGTGGGGGAGTTGTGGGGGAGTTGGAGGGAAAAAGCACTTTGTATATGTTACATGTTCAATACACCCATTGTGTACAAAAAAATCACATGATTGGACATTGCTTATTGTGTATGTGTGATTTATTGGTTTACAGTACACAGTGTCCATGTGCCACCACACCTAGTGCCCAGAGTCCCACGTCCATGGCGCACTCTGCATCCATGTGCCTTAGAAATATTGGCCTATCACAGACTGGCGCACAGCACGTCCCTCCTGTGCATCGCCACATGGCTGATGTATAACCCCTTCTTCTTCGTCATCATCATCTTCACCTAGTGGTTGCTGGTCAATGTCAGGGTGCAGAGGCACATTCCGTCAGATGCACATGTTGTGCAGCATGGCACATGCCATGATGATCTTGGCAACCTTCTCATGCCCGTACAGGAATGGCCCACCCGACCTGCTGAGGCAGCGAAAACGCGCCTTCAACAGGCCGAAGGTCTGCTTGATCAGCACACGGGTACGAGTATGGGCCCGATTGTAGTTCTCTTCGTGCCTGTTCTGCGGGTTCGGAACAGGGGTGAGGAGCCACGGCTTCAAGGGATAGCCAGTATCACCTGCATGGGAGTAAAAAGAGGTATGTGTGAGTCAATTGTAGGAATTGACTTACACATACCTCTTTTTGCTCCCATGACACCTGTACTTATCACTCTCATGCCTGCAGATATGTGTTGTCCACATGCGCATGTCCCTGGATGTCTGCACACATTTCAATTTGCCACAATGTGTGCTGTTCAATGTTCTACAGGTGTGGGTTGTGTCGTCCAGATGATGCAGGGTGTCAACTTCCTTGATGGTGTACATGCACTGTGGATGCATATCGCTGAATTTAGAATTAAATATGTGATTTCGAGTGATTCATATGCATTATTACTTGCAACATTGGCACATGTTCCATCATCATTTGCCATTCATTGGTTGATATCCCCATGGTGAAATGCAGTGCTACTATGGTGGTGGACCAGTGACAATCAGTGTATTCCCTTGGTGGGATTGATTTCTGCGCACTCATGACTGCATGTCCTGTGTTGTGTTTTGCTGTGGTCATTTACATTGGGCCTCATTACGAGATTGGTGGTAGTCATGGCGCTATTTGCGCCATGACTGCCACCAATAACGTGTCCGGCAACGGTCCTGTTCAATGGGGACTTACCGGTGTAGTCCGACCTTTGCGGGAACGGTAAGTCCCCATTGAAAAAGCCATTCCCCATTCCCATTTGAACCCCCATAGGGCTCAATGGGAATGGGGAAGGCGCTAATAATGTTACTGCAAATTGCGGTACCGTTATTGTCCCTGAATTCCCTTAACGGGTCCCATCCATAACTCTTGGTCAGACCAGGCATTATAGGAGGGACCCGCTAAGGGAACTCGTAGTAGGGGGTAAGGGATTACCGGCACCAGTCTCCTTACCGGTGCCCCCTATGCCTTACTGCCCCACTCGTAATGAGGCTCATTGTGCCTACTCACAGCATGTTGCTGCATTGTGTTACAGATGGTAAGGTCTGATGATGTGCAGTGGACGTGTTGAGGGACGTGGGCTGGTTGCAGGTCTAGCATATTGTCATTGGTTTGCAGCTTCCATCATTCCTATGTTGTTTAGATGTCATGTTCAATTTGGGTGTTTTGTGGCACAGTGATTTGCACTATGGGCATTGTCCAGTCACCACCCCAATCTCATCCAGGTGGTGTGTGCATCTCCCCCCCCCCATTACACTTTCATGTGCCTGTCAAGCGACTTACCAAGCAGCCAGGCACGTCGTCCAGCATGTCGCTCCATGTAGCGTGGTATTGTGGAGTTCTGTAGGACCATGGCATCATGTGTTGATCCACGATATTGGGCACACTGTGTCTGATGGACTTGCTGGAGTCACATACCATCTGCACATTGACAGAGTGGTATAGCTTACGATTGCGGTATGCCACCTCCATGGCATGTGAGACCACCAATTCCACATGGGTGCATTCGAGGGCACCGATACAATTTGGCATGCCTGGCAGTGCATGGAAGCCAATTTTAGTGTCGAAGATCTCCTGGGCAGTCCGTGGTAGCGATATGTAGTCGCTTGTGTACTTCACGAGGGGTTCCAGCACTTGGTTCAGCATGCATGAAAAAAGAGGATGTGATATGCCATGCATCTTCCCCACTGTGTGCTGGTAGGTGCCTGTGGCCAGGAAGTGGAGCACAGACACTACTTTCAGTAGAGGGGGGATGGCGGTGCGGATTGCAATCAGGCTGATGTTGTCATGTATCATGTCCGTGATGGTGGTGATGGTGTCCCAGTCCAGGCTGTACAGGGTGTGGATCTGCTCAGGAGTTAGGTTGAAAGGACTGGCTCTGATGCAAGTGATTGGAGGCTGCCTGTGTGGTACCAATGGCTGCACTGGTGGGATTTGCTGGGTCTGTCTCACCCTCCGTCTCCTCCTGCATCTCCTCTGTGGTGCCTGTTGTAGTTGTTGCTCATGGTGTAGCAATGCAAGCATTTCCTCCAGGCCCAAATAGCGCAACTGCAAGCGGGATCATTTGGATGTGGGAAAGGGTGTGGTGTGTGGGTGTGCTCCTTTTGTTCTGGGCCAGACTCCATTGCTTCCACCTGTGCTGTTTGTGTGTTCCTGTGGCAGTTGGGAAAACAACAGTTGCTGTTAACGTGTGGTCCGCGATGCCGGGGATACCAGCATCGCGGTATCCCTTATTACCACCTTCGAGATGCCGGTAGGTGCATGTCCGTGTGCCTTGTGATGTCCTCCTGTTAGCGGCATCCCGGTATTGCCGGCTGGAAGGGCTGCGTGCCCGCACGCATGCCGGTACGGAGGAGCACGGTCTCAGCGGTGGCCCTGATACCGGGTTGTCAACTCGTAATGGACCAGAGCGGTATGCGGTGCCGGTATTCCCTTACTGGCATTGTTTTTCCATTACCGCGATTCTCGTAATGAGGCCCATTGTCCTAGTCTGCTAAATGCTTCCTGGAAGTTGACAATCCGTACAAAAATCTAGGTATCATCCACATATGAGTGGAAATCTAACCCACAGCGTCTCAGAATTTCCAGGAAAGGCTGAATGTACAAATTAAACAGCAGTGGAGAAAGGGAGGATCCCTGTGGGACCCCACAATTCAATTTGATGAGATCCAACATGAACTCCCCCAATCTCACACACTGTTGATGGTTGGTCTAAAAAGACCTAAACCAGTTCAATGCTGAATCAGAGACTTGTCCTACCTCCTGTAATCGTTCCAGGAGAATGTCATGATTTACTGTGTCAAAGGCCACAGACAAATCCAACATTACCAGGAGTGTAAGTTCCCCTTGGTCTGCGGCCTTTAACAATTCATCCTTCACTACCGGCCTTTAACAATTCTTCCTGTACTACCAGGAGGGCAGTCTCAGTTCCATAGTTTCATATTTTGGTCGGAATCCAGATTGGAATTTGTCCAATAATAATTTGTGTTAAACAAAATCCTGGAGCTGGTTAGTAACAACCTTTTTGAGAATTTTGGCTGGCCATCGTAGTCCTGCAATGGAGCGATAATTTTGTAAAATCTCCACATCTAATAATGGCTTTTTCAGTAGAGGCGAAACAACAGAAAGCTTTAAACTTTCCGGAATAGTCCCACTCAATAGTGACTTATTAACAAAAGTAGTAATGAATGGAGTGAGTTCCTGTGCCAAATTCTTGGCTGCATAAGCTGGCAGGGGAGAGAGAGAATCAATTGTAGGTTTGAGAGTCCTAATAAATTGTGATGTTTGTTGTCCGTCTATGGCAAAGGAGCCATTCTTTCAATGTCCTTAGGCAAAGGTGGGGCGTTGCAGCTCCGGTCGTCGAGCAGCACAGCGTTAAGCTGTACCCGCTTCTGGGCAACACAACTCGACTGGCTTCCAGTGGTTATGGAAATCCTCCGAACCCCGGTTGGTGGCAATGGACTTCGACTCTTCAATGTCCTGGCACTTTACTTCCAGATTTCCCCTGCTGACCCCTTCTCCGGTCAACAGCCTTTTGGGACTGGCTTCCATGGTACCTCGATGAAGATCATCTTCTGCATGATGTTCCCTCGTAGCTCGGGGAGAGGTCTCCTAGCCAGGTTCTCTCTCGGATCAGTCCTCGACAGACTTGACATCTTTCAGATTGGGTCAAAGGAAAGCAGTGGCAATTCTTCTTCTTCCAGCTGGGCTTCAAGGATAAGCAGCTTCAAGTTTGAACTTCATCTTCTGAACAATTTGGTAAGTGAGTGGTCCCCAGATATACACATTGGTCCCTCATTCACACGGCTGAGCCAAGTTCAGTCAGCCAATCAGTCACAAGGGCATTCATGCAGGCAGGCAGCCAATCAGGCTCACAGTGCATTCAAGCCAGTCACTTCCACCAAGACACCCATACCAAGGATTGTGGATTTAGACAAGCACCCAGATTTTCATCACACCACACTGCATTCATGTTATATTGGTCACCCACCCCATTCACACAGGTCCGACCCCAAGGGTATACCCACAACATACAGTCACTGGGAAGGTTCCAGCCAGTCTGGCCTGGACTTCCCCACAATACCTTATATGGTGCTTCCACCCAGCAGCCATTCAGGGGAAGGGACAGAGTCAAGTCTTCACAGGACTTTGGGAAAAAAAGATAACAGGCGATAGAAACCAAGAGGCCACAGGGACCATATGTCCCCTATAATGAATCCACTGATTCCAATGACAGGCCTGGGTATCCCAAAATGGAGGATACTCAGAGCACCTGTCAAATTCAGCATGGAGCTGACACCAGCCCCTACCCTGCTCTGTGGGCCACACACAGGTGCCCAAAAACATACACTAGGGGTAAAGGACTGTATCCCCAACCATGGGTGTCATAAGGGATTCCCAAGGGTCTCTGTTCATCACAACGAAAAAGAGGAAGATATGCACTGCCAGGAGTCCCACATGGACACCTGTGCAGAAAACAATACATAACACACATGATAAGGGAGTACAGGGCAAGGACATGGAGGCCCTGTCCCTCCAATGCATGTCCAGCATCACAGCAGGTGCTGCCATTGCCAGCATGCCGGATTGTGCGTGCCCGACAACTCGCAATCATCCGTTGATTCCTGAACCACAGGTTGCCTGAAACGGTGGCACCGGCATGCTGGAAACTAGGAAAACGTACTGCCAACCTCGTAATGAGGCCCAATGTCTTTCAAGAACAATGTAAGATTTTAAGTTAAACAATACTATGGATGAACTGATGTTCCAAGCTCTAAAAAAGGTATAAGTGTTCAGAAAACATGATAAAACTTAGAAAAATATCATTGTTATAGGCAACATCTGTTCTTTTTCCTTTTACTGTACAAGTGTCATGCTTTATTTTGGGCAAGCATTGTTGAAAGAATGTTGAACTTACTTGTCTATTCTTCTATAAAGAAAATAATGATTTTTATTCTTCTTGCTGCTGATTGGTCCTCATCATAGACCTTGTTTGGGCTCTTCCGACATCTTTTTCACCTTTGTGCTCAATGTTGGCAGAGAGGGGGGTTTCTCCTTTGTAGAGTTTGACATCACTGAGGTGCAACTAAGCATGCGTTCCTTGGAGCTTTACTGCTGTCTGTGTCACCGCCTTGACAATAAACAGTCTGTCAAAACGGGGCTTGTGCCATCATCTTTCAACATTCTTGCACAGGTCCTTTTCCCCTGGAAACTGTACCAGTGGTCTTAGTAAGGTTTTGGGATCAACTTGTTAATTTGCTTCATCAGTCTTCTTCGCACCACCCTGCCGCAGTTGCACCTGTAGAGGCACACATTTAAGAGATCCCATCATAGCAGTCAAATACTCATGCATCTCTTGCCCAAATATGGTGGCAGCATTTTCTGCATCAGTGTGAGCTTGAGTGGGAAGAGCAAGGGGTGCATGCATGCAGCATCATGTCACCAGCTCATGTTTAGTCAGCTGATGGCGTAATGCAAATAAGGTTAAAGGAAGGCAATGGAGCCAACCTTTTTTCAGTGTCTGTTTTAGTTTGGAAATTCTCTCTTTTAGAAGGCTGTTGAAACACTGACAAACGCTGTTTGCTTTTGGGTGGTAAGCAGATGAGAAGTTATGGCTAATACCCAACAGGATAGTGATGTGCTCAAGTACCTCATTTAGGAAATGCGGTCCATTGTCAGACTGGAGCAGCATATGTAGCATCTGGATGTATGCATGGACCTGTTTCGATCCATCAATAAAATAGACATACAACCACTGGCATATACCTGTAGCTGTTACAAGTATGAAGCATATCTACATGATCTATATTCAAATGCTGAAATGGTCCAGTAGGATGGGGTATTGCTACTCTCATTGTTCACAAAGTATGTCCAGCAGTAAACATCTGGCACGTTGAACAATTTTCAACAACATTCAGAACATGTTCTACCAAATTCGTGACAAACGAATCTTCTGAAATCAGTACTGCAAGACACTCTCTTGATGTGTGTGCCGGGTTATGAAATTGGTTTAGTGCTACATCAAGCAGCCCAAGAGGCATGACTAGCTTTCCGGTGCTGTCCGGCTGCCACATTGCATCTGTGGGGGACAATGAGCACCCGCTTTGTTTCCATAATTCTTGCTTTTCCGGTGGTACCCTTCCCTGCATTTCAGTTATTTGTGCTATGGGTAGCATATTAACCCCCTCCTTCATCTCCATGTAGTGCGCACAAGCATATTTGTTTGGTGCAGTCATAATCTCAGATATTTTGGGAAAAAATGCTGCTCTTTGTGCTTCAAGTTCAGCTGCCTCATTGTCACGAGAAATCATATCTGCATATCTGGCTGCACACTTCACCATGGCGATGGGAGCTGGAGTGCGTCTATAAGCCTGTCTAATAGTGGTGCATGCTGCACTGGTGTGCTGCCTGGTATAGAAAGCCATGCCTCTTCCAACGTGACAGTTCTGCATGTACAGTTGACAACACGTAGGCAGACTCGAAACACACCATTAGAGCCTCTTCTTCATGCACTTCAAGTACCAAAATACGCGCTACATATTCTGCTGCTTGTACTGAGAAATGCGCTGGAAATCTCACACTTGCCACTGTCTCAAAGCTGTCATTATCCTTTGCCTTCACGTCTCCTGTGCCACTGTGTCTTATGACAGTGCTCTGGTCTATTGACTATGACCCATCAATAAAGATAATTATCCCCCTTATGGTATTTTCTTTGACATGTGGGATTTCATAATAGTATTCAGTTTACTTAGTGTAATCATGCACGCTGTATCCTTCCTTTATTGGATCTGCTATAAATCTGTCTGGATTTACTACTCGCCACCTGACAATTTTGATAGATGGGTTGAATAGAATTACTTCATAACCGGAGGCTCTCTGTGTGGTCAATGTGCTTTTGGGCTTTACAAGTATGGCAAATAGGACATGCTCAACTTATAATGTAACTGTGCATCCCATAGTTATACTAGCAGATTCTCAATCACAAAGGCTGCTGCCACCAATGCTTGTTCCCTTGGGTAATGGACTCTCATTACGGAATCTAAAATACCACTGTAGAATGCTAATGGTTTGTGTCCCATGGTAGTTTCCTGTGCGAGGACAGCCTTCATCACTATTCTGTTTGAATGGGAGAATAAAAAGAATTCTTCGTTGAAAACAGGGATGCCAAACACTGAAGCTGTGCTAATCGCTAGATTCAATTAATGAAAGGCGTCTGCCATCTCGCCTGTCCAGGCTACATCACTGTTGTCCTTCTGCAAATCTTTCAGTTCTTTTAAAAGTGGACTGACATATGTGCTCTAGTCAAAAACACATGCCCTGCAATAGTTCCAAAGGTCTAGAAATTGCTGTAACCCTTTCACTGTTTCTGGTTTGGGTGTCTTCATTATTGCTTCTGCACGTGGCAGCTTCATTTGTTCTTTTGATATTAGCTGGCCTCTATATACTACTTCTTCCTAGCAATATTGAATCTTCTCTTTGTCACCTTTGTACCCTTTCTTAGCCAGTTCTGCCATCAGCTTCAATGAGTCTCTTTTGCACGCTTCCTCTGTGTTGCTGCACACTTAAATTACATCTACTCATTGTATTACTGTGCTGTCAAGTTGCACGTTTCCCTGGTCCACCTGCAACACTTGGTTAAAGACCAAGGGGGATTCACAAAAGCTCTGGGGTAACCAAGTATATTTTAGTTTAAACCCACGGTAAGTGAATTAAATCAAATACTGGGATTCTTCATGCAATGGGATGGAAAAGAAAGCATTCTTTAAATCAGTCACTGTAAAATATTTAGCTTTGGATGAGATGTTACATAATATTGTGGCTTGGTTTGGAACTAATGGAAACTTTGCCTTAACAATATTGCTCAAAGGGTGTGAGTTCTGAATAAATCTCCATGACCTTCCTGTCGCTTTTTTCACTGGTTTGTTACATGGGGATTCTGAAGGGACTAATATCCCTTGGTGCACTAAGGTGGCAATAGTGTTACAGATACCCTTGTCAGCTTCTTTTGACATGGGATATTGTCTTACAGAAGGTAAACTAAAGATTGTCGGAGAGTCTGACAAAATGCAAGATAATGGGGCAGCGTACAGGGGTAGGTAAAATAGCTCCCTGCTCCAATTTAATTTTGACTGCCCCTACTCCTTTCAATAGACCACTGTAATATGACTGCTGGTCCACAATGTACTTGGTACATATGCCAACGCTTCCTTGAGAAAGGACAGTATCTTTTTTATTTTATTGGTGACATTCTCTATGGTATATCCCTTTTTTCAATTTTTAACTGATGTGTAAGACTTATATTAATCATCACTTTGTCATCTGGGTCATCATCTGTAAACAAGCTTATATCTGTTAGGTCAGTCAGTTTGTGCCCTTCATCAAGAGCTATCACTGTCTTCCTGTCTGCCCCTTTCTCATCAACCTTGTGTAAATTTACTCTGTCTTTCCACACTATTGTTGCTTCTAACTCAATTGTAATTATCTGTCACTTTTCCACATCCGTAGGTATTTCTGGTTGAAAAAAAAATTATGCGGATAACCGCAATAGTCTGTCCAGTATTCTTGGAAGCCATGCTAACATTATGTGTACCCCTTAAAGGAATACTTCAATGTCCAACGGCACGCCTCTTCATGCTTCTTGACCATAAAATGCTGTTATGAATTATTGTGCAGTCACAAAGTGAATCCCTGGGGTAGTTCATATTATCCCCATGTCAGTAAATGAGATTGTCATGTTTAATTTGCTCATCAAATCTCTTCTCAATATGTTAACTGGTTTCTTGTGAAAATAAAATAATGGTATGGACATGTCATGTTCTCCTACGGTAATGGGTAAAGCGTCTGTAAAAGGAACCATAGTCGTCACCCCAGGAAAAACATTGGGCCTCATTACGAGGTAGGAGGTAGCCATGGTGCTATTAGCACCATGGCTACCCCCTTACCGCATACCGGGTCCGGGTTCTCAGAATGGGTTCTTACCGGGTCATTCCAACTTTGGAGGACCCGGTAAGTCCCCATTCTTAGAACCATTCCCCATTCCCATTTGAGCCACCATAGGGCTCAATGGGAATGGGGAAGTAGCTAATAACGGTAACGCAATTTGCGGCACCGTTATTAGCTTTGAAGTCCCTTAGCGGGTCCCGTCCTTAAGACCTGGTCAGACCAGGCGTTAAGGAAGGGACTCGCTAAGGGACCTCGGAATATGGAGGTAAGGGATTACCGGCACCGGCAAGCCTCCCAATCTCTAAGTTTCGATTCTCGTTCTGGTCAGCCCGCTCTCCGGGGAGTCACTGGGCTCAGAAAGGGGGGCAGTAAAGAAGAACATAATTCAACTCTTTAAATGCTAGTTTCATACATTGCTATTCTTTCAAGAGACTCACTGGCATTTATGTACTGATTAATTTCCTTTCTCCCTGTCTTCACGGATATATGAGGGAGGGAATAGGGCATTTCTGCCTGGCTCTCCAGTGTAATGTTTCAACATGTTTTCGTAGCCTTGGACCATTGAAGCGAAATAATATCTACAGCAAAGCAATTTTACATGAAGCAAAGAGGCAACGTTAAAGAGAACAGAGAGAAAACAAAATGGCGATTCTAGTCATCTTAAAATGGGCGCACTCTAGCTGGGCCAATAGCTACGTAATAACTAATGAGCATGTATTCTTAACACTTTAAATGAGGCGGTTGGTCCTCGGCCAACCAATTATCATGCATTTCCTTCCAGCCATGGATGTCTAGATTTTCTGGACTGACATTTACCGGTGCTGGTAATACCTTACCTCCTACCTCGTAATGAGGCCCATTGTGTGTTCATGGCAATACTTGACATTTCAAACCTTCCCTCTTTAACACTCACAAAATCGTGTTGCCCCATATCATTAAAAAGGAAAACGTTTTGTCATCTATGATCACTCCAACCCTCGGTTCCTCTTGTGGGTCTGGTGTAATAGATAGGACTGAACACATCAAGTCTTTCTGTAGGCTGTTCTATTGTTGATACATATCCAATCCTGTGCCGGTGAAAGGGTTACCTCCCACTACATACCCCCTATTCTAGATGTAGGTTCTGTGGCAATATGTTTGTGCTCCATGGTGTCACTGCATTATGTTGTGCTAGTGCCTGTGTCTCCTTGGATGCTTGCTGTATCAGCATTGTAGCTTCTTGTGTATGGGGTAACATTCCTTCTTGCATCTGTTTTATTGATGGCATTTAAGCCTGATACTGCATGTGATTGTGGGTATAATTGTCAGGTGGCTCTGGGATATATGGTCAGGAGTATGCTGTCCCCCTCTTGGATCAGTTGCTTGCCAGTTCTGTTGTATCTCTCCCCTGTGTCTGTATATGCTTGAAATGTGTCCCATCTTGCCAAATGTCCAACATTGCTGTGTCTGTTGCCCAAATCTATGTTGCCCCTACCTCCTCCTCAAGGAGCTTGAAATTCAAACCCTCTGCCTCTGGGTGCAGACCCTCACCCATGTAGAAAATAAATATACTCTTCCTCTGCAAAGTTACCATTCACTGCTGGCTGTACCTGCTGTGTCCTTTGTGAGTTAAATCTTTCCCCTCCACTTGTCAATACTGCTCCTTCCACTGAGAATGTTGTCAATTTCTTCGACCTAACTTTGCATCATCAATCTTCCTGTCCTCAACTTTGTTTCTGTCTTTCTCTTGTTTTAACTGACAATGGTGAACACTTGTCCGTTGTATCTCCATCAATGGCTTTGCGTGCATTCCCACTATCTTCCTCAATTGTTTTTGCACGGGAAGTCCCTGACATAAAATGTGATAAAAAAGAGTTATGTTTTAGTCCCATTGTTCTCTAGTTTCTAGCCACCATTTTTCCTCAATATCCTGAATATAGGCCCTTGGATCTTCGTCCGCTCTTATTTTGCAAGTCATAATTTCTCTCCTATCTGACGAGTCTGAGTACTGAACCCTAAGTGCTCTCCATACGTCGGCTCAACAATTGTTAAAAGACACTCCATCATGGTTAGTATTCTGTGCTGTCTGTCAAGTTCCCTGAGCTCCTCATCAGAATCGGACAACACTCTTTCCTCCTCACCTGAACTGCTGGAGCTTGCAGGTGACTTCTTTCTTCTTCCCTTGTGACGATATTCCTCTTTTGTGGGAAGATAGGGTCTACCCTGAAAGCAAGCCACAGTGACTGCTGGTTAGGCTAGCAGGCACATGGACCCCTCTCCCAGAGTAACCAACAATGGGGAAAACGCCACTGAAGGCTTAAAAAATCCCTATGTCTGGCAGTGGATGTCAGTGTCTGTGGATTCCTCCCCCTGATTCTCCTCACCTGGTTCTTCTACTGAACTGTCCAGTATGGAGGTCTTCTGCCTTCTTCTTCTGCTCTTTCTGGTAGTCTCATCATCGTCTTCCTTCTTTTTGATCCTCTTGTCTTTCTTTCGCTCGTGGAGGTAGGGGCGAGCTCCACCCGAGGCCACCTTGACCGTGAAAGATACAGCGGTCTGGTGAACCCAGAGGAGCCTGCCCCCAAAAACAGGGAAAAAGCCTATGTAGGCAGAAAAAATCCTGTGATGTTGGAAAGTGGACTCGGAAGCCCAAAAAGGAAGCTGCAGAAGCTGGATAGGCTGGATTGAACTCGGAAGTCATCTGGGAAGATGAACACTGCAGGCTTAAGTTCTCCAGCAATACCGGGGGCTGAAGTGGATTGTACAGGAAAGGCAGGAACGTAAGACCCAGAGCAGGTAGTGTTTAACAAGTATCCAGCTTGTGTACCAAATACACAGAAAAGAACAAAAGTCTGAAAAGACTAGCAAACTGCTTCGGTGGAGAAATAGTGGGAAAAGAGCCTTGTCGCGGTGAACCTGGATTAGATATGAACAGGTAAGCGGAAGTTAAGATAGAAAGTATGAGAGATAGAGAGAGAGGAAAAAATTAAAAAGAGAGAGCGGGAGAGAGAGAGAGAGAGAGAGAGATAGAGAGAGAGAGAGAAAGAGAGAGAGAAAGCAAACCAGCTCTGCGAGTAAAACAGAGAGTTCCGATCAGGAGCCAGTGTCAGTTGTAAGAAGGGGAGATGGACAAAGTCAAATCCGCCAAGAAGGTGGTTAAGCAGAACTCGGGATAGATACACTAGAGATATAATAGTCACAAGAAGGGCAGCCCAAAAGAGAATGCGCTGGCTCCAATACGAGCAGAAGAGGAGGGGCTGGATTCGGTGAAGTGAAACATACAGAAGAACGGGCAGAAGGTAAACTAAAGATTGTCGGAGAGTCCGACAAAATGCAAGATAATGGGGCAGCGTACAGGGGTACCGGCCCAAGGTAAACAGACTCAGCGGTCAGCACTGAAAACAAACATAGAGAGCCGAAACGGTCAAACTGTAGCAAGTTGCAACGCAACAAGCAGGGGCATGGCCTTGCTAAAAGCAGTCGGCTCAAGCAACAACTACACCATAACACAGAGAATTGTGGGCTTCAGTGAGCCTCTGTCTTTGTCACACCTTTATCGTGACAGTAGAATATGTGAGATGTAGAACTCGAACACAGTCCAATCAAGTCCTTTCTTTTGGGAAAGCTCCTCCAATGGAAAGGGTAGGCTTCGGTCTGGAAGGGCAAGGAGAGGATAGAGAAGCCCAAAGGGTAGTAGAAGAGATTCCTCAAAAGGGTGTGCGAGAGCAAAGGAAACACCAATGAGGAGAATGCAGGCATAGGTTGCCACGACAACCTGGATACACACGGCCCGAATGGCAGAAGCTGAGTGCGAGGGATCCCGTGGAGAGACGGAAACACTAGAGGGAGGGAAGCCGAGACACAGTGCAACATGGAAGAAGGGAACACATGTGGGAGGAACCAGAACCCAGCGGAGCCAGGCAGTGAACGAGGCCAAAGGAGAAACAGACCGCCAGGAGGGAGAGCGAGAGAGCAAGAGAGAAAGAGAGAGAGAGAGAGAGAGAGAGAGGGAGATAGAGAGAGTGAGAGAGAGAGAGAGAGAGAGAAAGCCACGACCAGCAATAAGAGCCACGTGAGGAGAGCGGGACAGGAGCCAGCACGGGACCAAGAAGGCAAGAGAGCAAAGACTACTGTGTGGAGCGAGGAATAGAAAGCATTAGCGTCTGAACCAGAAGTTAGGAAACAGCTGGGTTGATATGCTCCAGCCGCCGGGAGGGAATGGAATAAGAACCTCCCGGCGGCCATGTGGAAAAACAATAGAACGCTTCCTGGCGAGCGGATGGAAACTTGGAGGCAAGGTCTAATGGAGGTGAGTCCTCCATAGTTTTCAGAAGCGCCAGCTGCTCTGGCGCATGACAGTATGACCCCTTCTACCCTGGGGACTCCCAGGTTTTCCCATAAGCACCCGGTGGAATTTCCAAACCAAAACCGGGGCAAGGACGTAGAATGTAGGTTCCCAGGAATTTTTGGAGCAGGGGTGACCCTTCCATCTTACAAAATACTCAAGGCATCCTCTGTGATAATGAGAATCGTATATCTGTGATAAATCGTATTCCTCCGGGGGGTCCACTGTAATGGGTCTTCTGCAGGGTATGGGGAGCTTCGCACTATCAAGAACGACGGGACACAGGAGGGAAGAATGAAATGCAGGATGGATTCTGCCAAGACTTTTTGGCAGTCTAAGTCGAAAATGCTACAGGATTGATATGGGAGCGTTTGAGGGTGGAAGCCTGAAGAAAGGGCTCTCTCAATTCCTAGCTGTTTACAAAGAGAGCTCTAGAACTTGGATATATACTGGCTGCTTCTATCGGAAGTGATCTTGTCAGGTAAGCCGTGGAGGTGGAATATGTCCTTGACAAAGACTTCTGCAATAGCTGAGGCCGAAGGGATTCCTGGTAGAGGGGAAAAATGGGCCAGCTTGGAGAAAGTGTCCACCGTAAACATTATGCATGTACAGGACTGTGAGAGAGGGAGATCCACAATGAAGTCTGTGGATATATGGCTTCATAGTCTGGTTGGCAAAGGCCCTTGTTGCAACAAAACGAATGGTTTGAGGGTGCTATGCTTGCTCTGGGCACAAGTCGGGCATGCCTTGGTATACTCCTGCACATTCGTTTTCATTCCAGGCCAATAAAACGAGTTACGGACCAATTTGAGGGTACACGCCTGGCCTCGATCACCCGCAACCTTGATGTCATGACACCAGGTGAGTCTAGTTGGTGCAAGGGTTTATTGGGTATGGAGAATCGACGATCATAGAAGAGGAGAACATCCTTATCTTCCATATCATTCCCCAATGTCCTCAGGAGGGACAACATCTCTCAGACAGTATGTTCCTTCACCTTCTGGAGGAAGGTAGAGGTAAGACCGATAATCCTGTTTCTGGGAAACATATGTTCTGGATTGCTGACGAAAGTCAAATCCAGGCTGTTCCAGTGGGAGAGGGCATCTACTAGCATGTTTTGGCTGCCTGGTAGTTAGGTAATCTGAAAGTTGTATTGTGCAAAGAAGTGGACGCACCTGGCCTGGCAGGAGTTGACACATTCCATACCTTGGAGGACCTTAAGATTCTTGGGATCTGTGCGGATGAGAAAAGGTTGGGACCCACCCTGAATGAGATGACGACACTCCTCACCGGCTAGCGTCATGGTAAGGAGCTCCTTTTCGATCACTGTATAATTTAGCTGGCTGGGTGTGAGGGTCTTCGAGAGGTAGGCGATAGGGTGTTCCTTTCCTTCCTGTTCTTGGAGCAGGAAGGCTCTGATTGCGACGGCAGAGGCATCAGACTCTATGATGAAGTGTAGTTCTTGGTTGGGTTGCCACAGAATAGGAGCTGAACAGAAGAGTTCCTTAAGCTGTTTGAAGCTAATTCCGGCTGCCTCCGTCCATATGAAGGGGGTCACGGATTTCCTGAGCAGGCTGGCGATTGACAGGACCACCTGAGAGAACCCTGGAATGAATCATCGATACAAATTTGCTATCTCTGCACGTCCTTGACTGAGGCAGGAACAGGCCAGTTGAGAATGGCAGACACCTTCCTCTCATCCATCTTAACCCCTTGACCAGACAGAATGAATCTGAGATATGGAACAGAGGAGACACTGAATAAGCCCTTCTCAGGTTTTTCTAATAAGTGATGTTGGTATAGCCGCTGCAGGTTTCATGCATGTGTGCTCAGTATTCTTGAGCAGTGGGAGAGAAAAACAGGATGTCGTCCAGATAGACAATTATAGAGTGGAACATAATATCAGAAAACAGCCGGTCCATGATTCGTTGGAAAATTGCCCGGGTGTTGACTAGACGAATGGCATCACCTTGTACTCGAAGTGTCCGTACGGTGTTCAGAAAGCAGTCTTCAACTCATCGACTGTGTGAATCCTCAGGAGGTGGTTGGTGCTTCTGAGATCCAGTCTAGAAAATATTTTGCTCCTTGGACCGCCTCGAGAATGTCGGAGATAAGGGGCATCGGGTAGCGATCCCAGACAGTGACCTTATTAAGGCCTCTATAATTGATGCATGGTTGGAGCTCTGTAGAATCCCGCTTTGGGATATAAAAAAAAGGCGAGGCTCCTGCAGGAGATTGGGATGGTTGAATTAGGCTGTTTTGGAGGTTGGCACCCAAGTATTCCATTAGCTCCTTTTTTTTCAATCTGGAAGAGGGAGAACATCTGCCCAAAGGAACCAACGCTCCTGGGATAGTGTGGGTTATGGGTCCTGAGCTGAGAGGGCTACCGTCAACCCCTTCCACCTTTTGATCTTCTTTGCGCTCAAGGCAGCGAAGACCAACCTTGTCTGCCCAAATGGTGTCCACGAAGTTCCCTGCTGCTCCACAATCATTCAGTGCAAGGGAGTTGATCCTCTGATCGTTGACCATAAGTTGTATGCTTACTACCATGAGACGTGAGTCCTCGGGCACACTTGAAGAAGTCACCGAAAGAGTAACATAGGGACTGGATATAGCACGTCGATAACCCATCCCTCCTAGTACTGAGGTCATCTGTTTCCCATATGTCAAGAGGGAACCTCAGGACATTCCCGAAGGAGGGGGCCATCTGATCCGCAGTATAAGCAGAGACCCTTATCCTTCTGACGTTTCCTTTCTTCCGGTGTTAGCAGAGATCGCGCCATACCCGTGGTGTGTAAGAGGAAGAAAGAGACGCTGGAGGTGGTAGGCCAAATGATGTGAGATTGCCGCCGATTCTGCTTCTTTTGGTTCGTCTTTCCAGCATACAGTATTTGATTTGGAGTACTGTAGAGGGTAGATCCGAGAAGGTTGGGGGTTGTGAAGATAGCACTAACTGGTCCTTTATTTCTTCTCTTTGACCATGCCGGAATATAGCGTACTGTGCTTGTTCTGGCCACCCTGCCTCTGTGGCTAGCCTCTTGAAGGTGGTGATGTATGACATCAAATCAGAGGTTCCTTGCCAAAAATCCAGTAGTTCCTCACAGGCTATGAAGGCTGTCTCCAGCCTTTCAAATGCTTGTTTAAGCAGGGCCAGAAAACCCCCGAAATCGTGGAGTAATTGGGTCGGCACTGGTCACCAATGGCGTAGCTCACGCTAACACATTTCCAGTCATATTGGATATCATGTATCCAACTTGCGCATGTTCTGCTGTGTAAGTGCTCGCCCGGAAGGTAAAGAGGACCATACAAGCATTTATACATTGCTTCAGTCTCTTGAGGCAACCATAGAATTTCCCTGAAGCTAGGGCCATGCGTGTAAGTTCCACAGGATGATGTTCTCGGGCTGAAGCAAGTTGGCGAAGGACAGTGTTCTCGGTTTTAACATTTTGCACCTCCTGAGTAAGTCCTTGGACAGCGGCCAGCAACTCCTTGACTTGCTCGGCGGTGGCCGTCGTATTGTCTTGGCGTTGCAAACTGTCAAGTTCCCTGAACTCCTCCTCAGAATCGAACAACACTCTTTCCTCCTCACCTGAACTGCTGGAGGTTGCAGGTGACTTCTTTCTTCTTCCCTTGTGACGATAGTCCCTTTTTTGTGAATATAGGGTCTACCCCAAAAGGAAGCCACAGTGACTGCTGGTTAGGCTAGCAGGCCTGTGGACCCCTCTCCCAGAGTAACCAACAACGGGGAAAAAGCCACTGAAGGCATAGAAAAACCCTATGTCTGGTGGTAGAATATGTCAGATGTAGAACTCGAACACAGCCCAAGCAAGTCCTTCCTTTTGGGAAAGCTCCTCCAATGGAAAGGTTAGGCAGGGACGTAATTTCACCAAAATGCCAGGGGTAGCGGAAGTGACATCACACGACCCTTGACCCCTGATGACATCACAGGAAGTGATGTCATTTGACCCCACCCCAAAGTGATATCACGGGAAGCGATGGAACACAACCTTTCACCCGTTGACAAAACAGGAAGTGGCATCACATAGCATTGTACACTACGAAAAATATGGTTACGATATCACTATAATGCGATGTACATTTCATACAAGAATGGATTGCCATATGTATTGTTAAGATCAGTGTGTATAGGCCCATATTACCAAATTACTGTGAATGCAAGCAGAAGTCCATGACCAAATGATAATGATGTGTTATTATATAGCACTTACGCGTAAGCACTTTATATAGAAAAAATATACACCAAATATCACCCAACCTGTGTTGGTACTCATTAATCGACCTCAGAGGAATGAAAGACTGAGTTGAGGCGTTTAAGAACAGACTACATCAGTGACTCACCCCGTGAAGTGTGCCTGAAAAAAACCTTTAATGAGTCTAGCAATTATTGTATCGAATTCCAGAAAGACACATTATTTGGTATTCCTATTTTTTCTTATTTAGGGTCAGTGCTGAAAGTCGACTTGTGGAACTCCTGTTCTTATGTTTCTTCTTTTTTTTTAAGGGGCCTGAACAAGAAAGCCAGCCACTCCAGAAGTAAAGATCCACATGTTTTTTTTAGAGGTCGCAAGGGAGGCCTCAGAGGTTGCAGTTTGTCAGGAATTTGGGGTGGTGGAGGAGGAAGAGGTGTCAGGGTCCTCAGAACGCTTAATTGAGGTGATAATGACAAAAAACTACATTACCCAGCAGCCTCTGGGAATTGTGTAGTTCTGGTGTACACGCGTTGAGCCAGCTGTCTGTAATTAGTAACAGCTTATTAGGGCTCAACGGCGCACAGCAGGTGTGGCTTATTTTGTGTTTGGAGGCAAAGCCATGCTGGAGGATCTCGTGGAATAACTCCCGCCTGCAGGTCCAAGCAGGAAATTGAAATAAGGAAGAGCAGCGCACCGAGGCTACGCGCTGTTCCCATGCCGCTCTGCCTTCTTCCCCTGAAACCGGCACGGAGAACGCGAGGCGGCGGAGGTTGCCGCTCTGCATTCTTTCCCTCAACGTGGCACGGAGAACGCGAGGCGGCAGAGGTCTGACTCGCGCTGCAATTACGGCATCATCAGCTTACGTCTGGGAAGGCTTTCGAGCTTCCCAGACACTCATATAAGTGCAGGTTGGGTTTTCTTTATGTCTACTTGCATTGGTCAGAACTGAACTCGGAATTGCCACTCGCAATTGTTTAAAATGGACCCTTGGTGTTTTGTATGTGTAAGGGCATTAACCTGACAAGGACAACCTACTTCTGAGTGCTAGGGCCATGAACTAGTTACACCATGTGGGTTCTTGGAAACACAGTGCTATATTTAGTGTTGTTACTCAGAGCACTGGGTTCTGCATGTTTTATGTGCGTCAATGTGCTAATGCTTGCCCATAGGGCCATGTGTTATGTTCTTCATGTTGGGATACTCTCCCATGAGTTTGTTTCATTTCGTGCTTGCATATATGTATTTCATGTAACGGGAGTATTATGTGTACTTGTAGCAAGAAGGTACTAGGAGGTGCTGGGACCTTAGTAGTGGTGCAGTAGTGTCTAGTATTAACAGGATATTACTGTTGCCCTGTGTTTATTTTAGGTTCTTTGGTACTTTATCTCATGTTAGGCAGGGTAGGGTTTTTTCCTGTTTACTTCCCCCATCCAGTCCAACTTAGGTGTTTCCTAACCCTCTATCCGGTTTCTCTAACATTCCCTTCCCCGTCCACAATCTCTTCCTAACCCTCTTCCGCCCATTGGCTGCCATGTGGTATCCTGTATCTATATATATCAGGTATCTGTGCCAACCATGGGCGGAGGGTCGACTTCATTCGGCTTCTGTGGTTCGGGGGAGAGTGTCGACACACCTTCCTCTAGTATTGGGTATGACATAATAAGCCACCCCCAAATTGGGATACTTATAACCACCCGAGTCAAATGGAGGCAACCACTCCGGCCTTGGCAGACGTGCTTAAGGCACTTCAGGATATTCAGGCAGAGTTATTACAGGCAAGACAGGAATCAGATACGTTAAAAAATCAAGTACAGGGATTGGTAGCTCAGCGAACCCCATTGGAAGGGGCTAGTGGGGCACGAGGTGCTCAGAATCAGAATCCCACTGTCATTGTCCAACAACCTAGTAGTGTGCCATTGGCAGCACCAGAGCACTTTTCAGGTGACCCTAGGAAGTACATGACATTCTTGACCCAATGCCGGCTTCATTTTTTGTGTAAACCTACTGCGTTTGGATCTATTCAGGCTAGAATGGCATTTGTAATTTCATATCTGACTGGGGATGCAGCTGCATGGGCCATGCCATTGGTACAGAAAGACGATCCTTTATTATACAACTGGGATGGCTTTCTAGGAGAATTTGGTAGGTTATTTGATCGTCGAGAGGTTTCCTTAGCTCAAGATAAGGAGTTGTTGGGTTTGAGACAAGGAGGTCGGGATTTAGTCACATACGTTACCCAGTTTAACAGGTTGGTAATTGAGACCGAGTGGCCAGTGGCTAAACAAACTGTGTTATTCTATCAGGGATTATGCGAGGAACTGAAAGATGCTATAGCTCAAGTGGAGCCACAACCAAACACTTGCACAGCCATGATTGATTTAGCATTATGGTTGGATCATCGCATGAATGAAAGGAAAGGAGATAAAAAGAGACCGGAAGCAAGGCCATTTGTGCGTTTAGATAGAAGTAGAGGAGGCCGGATGGGTGAAGTGGAGCCAATACAAATTGGTAGTATCAGAGGACCATTGACAGCAGCAGAAAAGGAACAGCACAAGGCTAACAAATTGTGTCTTTATTGTGGACAAGCAGGAAATTTCATACGTACATGTCCTAATACTCCTCAGAAAAGTGGAGGAGGTGAGAAGAGTACAAAGGAAGCGGGAAAAGAGATGGGCCGGCCTTAAGGGGAACAAAGGTGACAGGCCCGCTGGAAACTAGGTTCCCCATATGGATTGCGAACACAGTGGGGGGTAAGACTTCACACTTATACATACTGGTGACGTTATGTTTTGCTTTGACTAAACAGGAGGTGCTGGCAATGGTGGATTCAGGGGCTACGGGTAATTTTGTGTATATTACTTTAGCAGAGCAATTAGGATTGCCTTTGTGTGACAAAATCAAGGTGGAAGGTGTACACTCAGTGGATGGTTCACCTTTGGTATCAGGTCCTATAAGAAAGCAGACAGAAAATTGGTGATGATGTATGGACCAGTGCAGAGAGGAAATCACATTTGACCTAATAGCAGCCCCTCAATTTGGATTAATTCTGGGAATGCCCTGGTTGGTGCTTCATAATCCTAGGATTGATTGGGTAAAACAAAGAGTGTGGTTTGAGGACCAAAGATGTCAAGAGCATATTTTTTCGGAAGCAGGACCAGCGACCTGGCTAGTGGAAAAAAGATTGGAAGATCAGATTGTGGGAGCAGTGACGGAGGGAATTCCTGCACAGTACAGAGAGTTTAGTGAAGTGTTTGATAAAAGAATTGCTGAACAACTTCCTCCGCATAGACCTTATGATTGTGTTATTGATTTGGAGGAAGGAGCAAAATTGCTTTGCAGCAGAATTTATGCCCTTACAGAAAAGGAGAATCAGTATTTACGAGAATATTTCGATGAGATGTTGACTAAGGGGTTTATTCGCCATTCCACGTCTCCAGTTTCCTCACCATTATTTTTTGTTCCCAAGAAGGAAGGTTTTACGCACTTGTATTGACTATAGGGCCTTAAATAAGGTAACTATCAAGAACATATTTCCATTGCCATTGATTTCAGTTTTGTTAGACCAAGTGAGGTCTGCCCAGATTTACACCAAATTGGATTTGAGGGGTGCGCATCATTTGATACGGGTCAAGGAAGGAGATGAGTGGAAGACAGCATTTAGAACTAAATTTGGTTTGTTTGAGTACCTTGTCATGCCTTTTGGTTGATGCAATGCCCCTGCAGCTTTTCAGTTCTTCATGCAAGAAGTTTTGCAGGAATTCATTGATGTTTTTGTTATTGTTTATATTGATGATATTTTGATTTATTCTGAAACTCCAGAGCAGCATGTATGACATCTAAAGACAGTATTGAGACGGTTGCAGGAGAGTCACCTGTGTGTCAAGTTGGAGAAGTGTGCATTTCATGTTACACAGGTGGAATTTTTGGGATTTATTTAGACTAATACAGGGATATTGATGGATCCTAAGAAAGTGCAAGCAGTTAGTGACTGGCTCTCACCACAATGCATTAAGGACATACAATCTTTTCTAGGCTTTGCCATTTTCTATAGGCGTTTTATCAGCAATTTTTCTAAAATTGTTACAATAATCACGCAGTTGTTAAAAAAGGCAGTGAAATTTGATTGGAGTGTTGAGGCGGAGAATGCCTTTCAGGAGTTGAAGATAGCCTTTACTACTGCTCCTGTGTTAAAACATCCCAACACGGAGAGAGTATTTCAAGATGACACAGATGCTAGTAACGTGGCGATAGGAGCCATTTTGTCGCAAAAATATGAGAAAGAGTTATGGCACACGGTAACATTTTATTCTAGAAAACTGACAGGATGTGAGCAAAATTATTCTATAACGGATAAAGAGTTGTTGGCGATTCGGTCTGCATTCCTTGAGTGACAAAACTATTTACTGGGAGCAAGGCACCAGGTGGTGGTGGTAACTGACCACAAAAATTTGCAATACTTCAAAACAGCTCACACACATAGTCCTAGGCAATTGAGATGGTCACAATACTTTAATGAATTTGATTTTGTGGTTACATTTAGGCCAGGCAGCAAAAATGGGAAGGCAGATGCCCTTTCTAGACAACAAAATTTGGATCATACAGTAGGTGAAGTTAAAACTGTTATTTCACCAGATAAAACTGTCGGGGCTATGACCCTATAGGTCACTGATTCAGTCAAGAAAGCTTTAAATCCTCAACAAATGTTAGCGTGGCGGAATAGTCATCTGGCACGAAGTATATGGGAAGGGTTGCCATACCATCAGAGGCGACTATACCTGCCAACGAAAGAACTACAAGACAAGGCTTTATTCTGGTGTCATCAGTCTCCCTTAGCAGGACATGCAAGGTTGACAAAAATGCAGACAATGTTGAAAAAATACTTTTAGTGGCCTTCTTTAAAACAAGACATGGAAAGATGTGTGGAATTATGTGAAAATTGTGCACGTAATAAGGCAGAGATTGTTAAGAAAAGAGGGTTACTCCAGCCATTACCCACTCCTGAGCAACCGTGGACACACATTTCTATGGATTTTATCACTGATCTGCCGCCCGATAAGCAATGTGATACCATATGGGTAGTGGTAGATTTTCTGTCAAAACAAGCCCATTTCATCCCTTGTGAGGGAATACCTGGGGCAGGTAGATTGGCGGAGTTATTTCTGCAACATGTGGTGCGGCTAAATGGGTTGCCAAAGAGTATTGTGTCAGATAGAGGTTCACAATTTACCTCCAGATTTTGGCGTGCCTTTTGTCAAATGTTGGGAATTAACTGTGCTCTGTCCACCAGTTATCACCCCCAAACAGATGGACAGACAGAAAGAGTGAATCAAACTCTTGAGCAATATTTCCGTGGTTATCTGAGTGATGGCAGAGATTCATGGGTACAGGCTTTATGGCTGGCAGAATTTACCTATAATAACACCTATCCCACTTCCTTGGGAATGGCCCCTAATGAATGTTTATATGGTCATGAACTGAATATGATACCGGAACATTTGCCGGAAATGGGGAATATGCAAGTATTACAGGAGCGTAAACAGTTGCTTCTTGAGAGGAGACAGAAGGCACGAGAAAATCTGGAGAGAACCAAGAGGCAGTACAAAGGGCAAGCTGACAAGCATCGACAGAAAGGTCCTCAATATAAAGTGGGGGACAGAGTTTGGTTGTCTACACAAAATGTATCTTTGATAGGGTCGGAAAAATGTCTACCTCGGTTCATTGGGCCCAATGTGATTAGTAAATGCATCTCTACAACTGCTATGAAAGTGTGTTTGCCTAAATCTTTGTGCATACACCTGATATTCCATGTTTCTTTACTTAAACCTGCAGCTCCAGGCAAGACTACGAAAAGACCTCCAGCTATCATGAAAGCAGGCCAAGAAGAATATGAAGTTCAACGTATTCTGGATGTCAAGAAAAGAAATCAGAAATGTTGGTATTTGATTAAGTGGAAAGGTTATGGACCAGAAGACTGTTCTTGGGAACCCGCAGAGGAGGTACATGCCCCAAGGTTGGTCAGACAATTTCATCGGCAACATCTGGATAAACCAGGCCCTTTGAAGGGCCCTGGGAGAGGAGGTAATGTCAGGAATTTGGGGTGGTGGAGGAGGAAGAGGTGTCAGGGTCCTCAGAACGCTTAAAAGACGTGATAATGAGAAAAAACGACATTACCCAGCAGCCTCTCGGAATTGTGTAGTTCTGGCCGTACGCGCATTGAGCCAGCTGTCTGTAATTAGTAACAGCTTATTAGGGCTCAACGGCGTGGCAGGTGTGGCTTATTTTGTGTTTGGAGGCCAAGCCATGACGGAGGATCTCATGGAATAACGCCCGCCTGCAGGTCCAAGCAGGAAATTGAAATAAGGAAGAGCAGCGCATCGAGGCTACGTGCTGTTCCCATGCCGCTCTGCCTTCTTCCCCTGAAACCAGCACGGAGAACGCGAGACGGCGGAGGTTGCCGCTCTGCATTCTTTCCCTGAACGCGGCACGGAGAACGCGAGGCGGTGGAGGTCTGACTCGCGCTGCAATTACGGCATCATCAGCTTACGTCTGGGAAGGCTTTCGAGCTTCCCAGACACTCAGATAAGTGCTGGTTGGGTTTTCTTTTTGTGTACTTGCATTGGGCAGAAGTGAACTCGCCAATTGCCACTCGCAATGGTTTAAAATGGACCCTTAGTGTTTTGTATGTGTAAGGGCATTAACCTGACGAGAAGGACAGCCTACTTCTGAGTGCTAGGGCCATGAACTAGTTACACCGTGTGGGTTCTTGGAAACACAGTGCTATGTTTAGTGTTGTTACTCAGACCACTGGGTTCTGCATGTTTTATATGCGTCAATGTGCTAATGCTTGCCCATAGGGCCATGTGTTATGTTCTTCATGTTGGGATACTCTCCCATGGGTTTGTTTCATTTCGTGCTTGCGTATATGTATTTCATGTAATGGGGGTATTATGTGTACCTGTAGCAAGAAGGTACTAGAAGGTGCTGTTGCCCTGTGATTATTTTAGGTTCTTTGGTACTTTATCTCATGTTAGGCAGATTAGGGTTTTTTCCTAGTTACGTCCCCCATCCTGACCAACTTAGGTGTTTCCTAACTCTCTATCCAGTTTCCCTAACATTCCCTTCCCCGTCCACAACCTCTTCCTAACCCTCTTCCCCCCATTGGCTGCCATGTGGTATCCTGTATCTATATATATCAGGTATCTGTGCCAACCACGGGCGCAGGGTTGACTTCATTCGGCTTCTGTGGTTCGGGGGAGAGTGTCGACACACCTTCCTCTAGTATTGGGTATGACACAGTTGCGACCTCTGGTGACCCCTAAATGATGTCCCTGAGGGTAGGCTCCGGTCCGGAAGCGCAAGGCGAGGATAGAAAAGCCCAAAGGGTAGCAGGAAAGATTCCTCTACAGGGTGTGCGAGAGCAAAGGAAATACCAATGAGGAGAATGCAGGCAGAGGTTGCCATGGCAACCTGGATACACACGGCCTGAATGGCAGAAGCCGAGCTAGGGATCCCGTGGAGAGGCGGAATCACTGGAGGGTTGTAAGCAGAGACACAGCACAACAACGGAGAAGGGAAAACAAGTGGGAGAAACCAAAACCCAGTAGAGCCGGACGTCCAACGTGGCCAAAGGAGAAACACATACCGCCAGGAGGGAGAGAGAGAGAGAGAGAGAGAGACAGAAAGCCACGACTGGCAATAAGAGCCATGCGAGGAGAGCGGGACAGGAGCCGGCGCAGGACCAAGAAGGCAAGAGAGCAAAGGCTTTGGAGCGAGGAACAAAAAGCACTAGCATCTGAACCAGAAGTTAAGAAACAGCTGGGTTGCAAAGCGCCGGCAGCTGGGAGGGAATGGAATAAGTACCTCCAACGGCGCCCATGTTGAAAAACACTAGACCGCTGGCATGCGAGCAGATGGAAACGTGGTGGTAAACTCTAATCAAGGCGAGTCCTCCATAGTTTCCAGAAGCCTCAACTGCTCTGGTGCATGACCCTATCACCCAAGGATATCCATCCTGCTTCCAAATGTCATCTGATTGCTCCCCTAATGTGGCTGCAAGCAGGATGTTATGTCGCCTGCTGCTAAGGTAATTCCAGCTGTCATTCTCTCTAATTCATAAATCCATTTGCCAGTCCATGATGTAAGGGATGGCAATCTACAAATTACATTATTTTTGTCCATTTGTGGCCACTGGATTTTTTGCAGCAGTCCTCCCCTTTCTCTAATAAAGGGAACTGTGTGAACCCAGCGCCCTGTCTGAGTGCAGCTGCACCATTTATCTTTATCCATGCGACTGTCATACTAACTCTCTTCCATCCTGGTAAGTTCCTCAGTCTAATCACATATGGTGTTCTGTAGTCTAAACTATTTGATCATGCCTTTGGTGTCTGGGATATGGAACATGCTATGGGCTTATCGCAAGTTCCTCTATCGCTGTCCTGCTACCTCTCTCCCTATCTGCGTCTGCGTGGAAGGGGCGTTTGCTGCTTCCTCTTCACTGCCCCTGACTTCTTCGTCTTGAAACATTGTATTTTCGCTGACTTCATCCTCTTTGTCTTATCTAGTCTGAAAATCTAGTTATCTCAGGGGATATATGTCCCACTCATCACCTTTTCTATTATATTTCTGTCTTCCTCTGGCTTGCCTGTTTGCCAATTTTCAATTGCTTCAATGTCATCCGTCCTTTTCCTATCTAGTATGTAATTTCTTCTTCTATTTCCCTTTGTCTTCGTTATCCGACAACGCATGTCTGCTCATAAGGCCATCAACTTCTTTGCTGCACCTCTCTCTCTGACTCCTTTCTCTTTGTTCCTGCTTCCTGTCTCTTTCTCTGTCTGAGAGCATATGCCCTCTAATAATATCATCAACTTCTTTTTGTCGCCCCTCCCTACTTCCTTCCACACCTCTGTGTCTCTCTCTTTCTCTCTCTACCTTTTTTGCTTTTCTCTTTCCCTTTCTGCATCTCTTTATCTCGCCCTTTCTCTTTCTTTTTCTTGTCTATTCTCCCTTTTTTGTCTGTCTCCCACTTCTTTTCTCTCTCTCATTCTTCTACATTCCTTATTTCTTTCTTTCTCTCTTTCCTCTCTTTCCCATTCTCTTTCTATCTCCTCCTGATCCTGTTTCTCTTCATTTTTCTCCTGCCTTTCTCTAGCTTCCCTTTCCCTTTCTTTCAAATCACCCATGCCCTTTTAAACTAATTTGAGCATTATGAGTCCTCCTACCCATTAATGTGGTACGATTGTCATCTCATCCTTGTTGTCCTGCCTCCATTTCTCTCTCTGCAGCTCCTCATCAGCTTCAATCAGTTTTGCCTGTACTCTTCATATTCTCCGTTTGCAGACACTGGTCTTTGCTTACTTATTATTTCTCCACTTGTACTGCCTTCACTACCGTACATGGCGGCACATATGTGGAATTAGTTTGCCCCACAGCTGCTTTTAATGCTTGTTATTGATATAATCCCTATGATTCTGAAGATGGATCACTGCTCTGGCAACTAGCAGGAAGAGCCATAAATGCTGTGCCCCCTTTGTCATGCTGATTAAGCATCCATTCTTTCATGGGTGGCTCCTCTATCTCTTCCTCGTACATTTTCCACAGTTTCAGAATGGTTAGTTGATTCTGTAACTGTTTTCCCTTATACGGCCATGTAAATATGTACACATGTGTTGCAGCACTGACTTTGAATGAGTACCTTCCTCCGGCCAGGGAATAAATATTTTGCCCACAATGTCCCGCACCCACTGCGTGTGGTACTTAAGGATTTTGTCATTAACCGGGTAATACTTTGCATAGGTGAATAATGGAAGTGTCTCCCATTCACCTTCTTTTACCTCCCTTTCACACACTTCCCCAACAATACTTCTGTTGCGCTTAATACTTCTGCAAATCTCTCTTACACCACGCCTCGTGCAGCAGCACGACAAACTGCACTCACACTCCGAACAGCCCTACCTCGCTGTTCCCTTCAAACCCTCTGAATGACCCCACACCCATCACTCATGCTCTGAGCATCCCCACCTTGCTGCTCCCCCACCGGACCACACTCCTTGGTCCACACCACAACTTCACATCCTCCACAACATATACCAATATACACATAAAATCCCTTTTCACAAATTCTGAGCTATCTTACAACATGAGGCTAGTGCAATCAATTACTACACAAATAAATGCACTATGGTCGACTTCCCAACTCCTGGTGAGATAGCCATCTCTTATTATTACCCCGTAACCAGGCTTACCACGTGATCTTTCCTGACCCAATATGCAAACAATCCCCTCCCTCCGTTTTGCCAGGACAATATCATACTTACATCCGTGGATTCAGTTGGTGTTGAGTCTCCCCTAACAGCCAGTTGCCTTTCGCCCTACAGGGCATTTCAGGCGGCTTCGTCCTTCATACCTTAGGGTTCAACCTACTTTGCTCAAGTCTTTCAATTAGCTGCTTCCCAAATGTTAAGGATTCATAGACAAAGAACCTAAGCCTCTATAGAAGTGCTTTCCAAAACTCTCTTTCTTTGGAGCCACGCTCTATATGTGGATCTTGCAGTTGCAATTACCATTCTCAGATGTACGGGTTGCCTTCAGTATAACATGGCTTCCCCTACATGGTTTAGGTTTTAAGTAAATACGCCTCAGATTCAGTATACTAAGGCAGATTAACAAATAATGCAATATTTCTTCATTTGTCTTTTTACACATGGGGCACAGCCCTGACCCCATGTTTGTTCATGTTCTTGTAAAAAATGCATTGTGTTGAATCCCTAGCCTTAGGCGAATGCACAAAGAGCATTCATATGCAGAAGCCATTGCATCAAAATAAGAACGATAACAATCCAGCCTTTATGTAAGCAGGTACTCTGGATCACATGCAAGGGATGCCGCTTTCCTCTCCAGTCGTATTATTGTATTAATGTGTGCCTCCTCTTTCAGGGTCTGTATGGTTTGCTCAGTGATTCTCCCAGGGTTGTCCCATAGGCCCTCAAATCCGAGTTTAATAAGGACATATTTAACTTGGTAAACCCACTTACAAAATGTACTCCCACTTAATGATACTAAATAGGATAAAGCATCTTGATAGATCCTGAGATCCTCTATTCTCCATATTCTTAACCAGTACAAGACCAATTTATTGGCAATCTGGTTGCTAATTAGAAGAGTACATAATTCTAAATGGACCAATGAGGTAGAGGGGCTCCTTGGTAAAAGAACCCATTTCTTTTAGAAATGTATTTTAAACAACATTCAATTTTCCTACATTAGTGTAACCCCAAAGTTCAGAGCCATAAGAGGATGCAGGCAAAGCTTCTTTCTTATGCATGTCCAAGACCGGGGTGATGGTGCTACTTCCATGTTTATCAAAGAAAAATTGCACAGCCACATTATATTTGTCTCGATTTGTCCCAGTCTTGGAATCTGACTCCCAGATAGTCAAACCATCTCACTTCTAATTTTATTTCCTTAACTTTCATTGTCAGATACTATGCAGATTGTGGCTTAGAAATCATAAGTTTTGTTTTATTGATATTTAATTCAAGATGGAGCTCTGTACACTTTATCATAAATGTGCTTATCGACTTTTTTAGGCCTTGCTGGGTAGTTTCCAAAATAACCGCATCATCTGCATAAAAGAGTGTGGGATACTTTTTTACATCATCTTTGGGCAGTCTAAGCAGTCTCTTTCTAGTGAATCAATTATTTCCTTGATATAAATGCAAAAAGGAGGGGTGCAAACACGCACCCATGCCTCACCTCTTTATTGACTACACATGGTTGCATCTGTTCTCCCCCAAGAGCTATGTTCTAAGCTGGGGGTGACTACATGTTTTTTTCTGTTCTTTTACGCTGGAGTTGGGGGGGTTTGCACTATACAGGGGCCCACACATATGACAGATGTGTATCTGCATCGTTCGGCTATGACATCTATAGTGATGGTGCTAGCGTTACGGCCATTTTGAATGTTAGTAGTGTCCACTTGGCGATTACCACTCACCCGCTCCATGACATTAACACTGTCCTTCTGAATTTCAACAGCATGATCAATGCATGCTTTCGTGTCATTTACAATGGCACTACTGACTGCCCCACCATCTTGACTGTAAATGGGACAGCATGGGGGTTATCACACACATAATCTGAATCACTGACACAGTCCATTTGAGTTTCAACATTGTGATCATTATGCGTCTTGTGTGTTTAGTGTTTGTACTTCGGTCATCGACAAATGTTCCAGGGGTCACTTGAAAGATATTGTAAGTCATTTCACAAACCTCCTGAGTGGACATAGTAATGCAGTGTTGTAACTCATCAACCCTCTGTGTACTCAATGCTGCATCTATACAATTAAACTGCACCCCCTTATTAACAGGTCTATCACAAGGCCCCACAAATACATCCTCATGCTCTCACAAGCTAATGTTTTCATACAGTGTGAGATCAGGCTCATACTAGCAATTAGACCCTATATGTGCTGGTGAATGATCAGTTTAGGGTCTGGTGGTGCTATTGGCTGGGGTTGTTGGGGCATGTACAATAGTATTTGCAAACGTTTGATCTTTACAGTCACTTATATTAGCTATATTATGTTCTAATCCACAGCCAATTCCCATTACACTTTGCCAATAGTTGACAGTGTAGACTGTGATTTAGCAATGATGGTGTTACCTGCTATCACAGCGACATCATCGTTGATGACTACTGCATCTTGGGTTGTGCCAATGCTCTGTTTAACAAATGTGTGTGCCACTCGGCTATAGCAATCATCTGTTGTTGGTAT
Organism: Ambystoma mexicanum; assembly: GCF_040938575.1. Lineage (NCBI taxonomy): Eukaryota > Metazoa > Chordata > Amphibia > Caudata > Ambystomatidae > Ambystoma > Ambystoma mexicanum. The sequence continues at coordinate 550,285,447 of NC_090924.1, read as the reverse complement.
AGCCTGAAGACCAGGTGCATTGGCACAGGCCATAACAATTCTGTTTGCCATCGTATCACCCCCTGTCCCACTGCTAGGCATATGTTTATTTATTTTATGACTTAAGCGTGTCCCTTTAGACCTTGCACCTACTTCGCCAACATGTTCATCTGTAGCATCGTTCTGTACTGGGGCTTAAGGGTTTTGTCTTTTTGAGAGTAAGCAGTTAAAACAGCCTTTGTATCTACACCCCCTAGCTCTTTCTTCATCTCGAGTTTCACCTGAGGTTGTTGAATGCTCTTGAAGAGTAGTTTTAAGGCCAAATGATCCCCTGTCTTGCATGATGACACAGACATTGCAAGGTATCCCAACCCCACCCCCACACATCCTGTAGCGGGTTGCACGTGTAAAGGAACTGTCGATCTACAACGATTAGGAATTTTGATCTTAGGACACGATCACTGCTTGTCATAAAGACATTCTGTGGCATTGTAGGAGGCCCAGTTTCAAGGTACCTTGATGAAGCAAGGCTGCGATCTGCAACATCCCCATGATGCAGATCAGTCCCCATTGACATGGCCCTCTGATCTGTTGTGGGGACCCCAGTTCCAGAGGTCTTTGATGTATCAAATACGCAATTATGATCTGATGTAGCATTCCCTACACTGCATGTATAACGAGGAGAACGCAAAGGAACTCTATTACTTCTATTGATGGATCTAGGATTGCTGTCGATGGGTAGGCTTTGTTTCATGTTATCCCACTCTCTGGATCCCTCCCTGACAGCCGTGCTGTCCCACAAATGAAACCCATTGTGACTTTAAAGAAAGTAAAAGATAATTTGGATTTAAAACACACATTGAACATGTCTATAAAACAGTTGTCTTTAAAAGTTTAAAATAGCGAGGCTCTTCACTGCTATATACTAATAATAAAAGGCATGACCTCTGGCTATAGTTTCATGACTTTGCAGCCCCGAGTATGAAATCCATTATTACTTAAAAAAGTGTATAAGAGAGTTTGGATTTAAAACATGCTCTGAACATGTCTCTAAAGCTGCTGTCCTTAAAAGTTTAAAATAGCTACAGACAAAAGACTACTAGCATAAGTCATGGCATATGGCTGTTTTAAGGAACATTCTCTTGACTCTTATCAGTGCTTACCAGATTTTAAAAGATAGGATTTCAATATGTCAATAAAACAGTTGTTTTTAAAAGTTTAAAATTGCTGTAGATTAATAACACACGGCCGGGTCTCTGCAAATCTCAAAGATTATTGTTTTACCTGTTCTCACTGGAGGGTTTAAGCCTTGGCAGTCGCTGGTCACTCTGTCCTGTAGTGGGACTGTTTTATCTCCACATGTGCTCCAACACAGGGTTGTGTCCTGGGCACTGATAAGGCGTTGCTTTCCAAAGGGCCCAGCTCATTGTTATCAGCTTGGGCCAGCTCAACTGCTGTCTCAGTGTGCCAACTCACGATCCCAAGTCATCTTTTAAAGGCTATGTTGACACCCTATTAAGGCTTATCGATTGTGCCCACATGACCTTCAAGGAGGGGTCACAATTCTGCTGCGTCATACAACCCTCTGATGACCTGTGTTTGAGCTTGAGCTTTTTTTTAAGTGCCCCTGACCCTGTAAAAAGTAAAGACTGCATGTTCTGTTGTTTACAGTAACATCTAAAATACACATATTACACAAGCCTACCACCAATTTTGATATAATCTAAATACCGGTAGACATACATTTATTAACAGCTATCATCTATAACAACAGTTATAAAGGTTGTGTCGCTATAAAGAGTATTGATCTGTTGTGAAATATATAAATACAGCTGTGCATCCTGAACGTGGTGGCCGGTGATCAAATAGCTAACTATTACTGTCAAATGTGTCAGATGATAGCAATAGTATGAATTACATGTGTGCTTTTAAAAATATATACATTTTATAGTTCAATTTCAAGCCAATAGTGTTGCTTTGAAAGCTGTATTTTTATATCAAATTCATTGGGGTTTTAATCAAATGTATATCAAAGTTATATAAAAAAATGTTGGAGGGTCATCAAATTCATTGGGGTTCAATCAAATGTATATCAAATTTATATGAACATTTTTGGGGATCATGAAATGTTTTGGTGTTCAATCAAATTTATATCTAATTTCTATAAAACAATTTGGGGTGTCAATACATTTATTTGGGTTCAATAAAACGTATATAAAAAATTGGGGATTGTTATTGGAGTTGTTGTTATTTATTGGAGTTCAATCAAATACATATGCCGTCATCACATTTATTGGGTTCAATCAAATGTCTATTGAATTTATAAAAACATATTGGGGTCATCAAATTTATTGGGGTTCAATCAAAATTATATTGAATTTATATATAAAATGTTGGGGTTCTTAATCAATTTATTGGGGTTCAATTAAATGTATAGGGGTTTGGGTCAATCTATATCACATTTTTATATCAAACTCATTGGCATTCTTATGTATATACAATGTATATAAGATGGAGGGTCTGGGTTGGCTCTAGAATTGGAACCTGCCCGTGCTGAGCGCCACTTCTATTATGGGTTGGAGGACTGTTCTGGTGTCACAAGATCACAGGAGTGGTTTGGGGTTTAGCCTGGACCCCAATTTGGTGCGTAGGAGAAGTGGGTTTGCTCCTGGTTATCTTGCTTCAAATTTCGGGATAAATAATCCTTCTAACACGGTAGTTAGTGCGTAACAGGTTCGCTTTTATTAATGGTATTTGGAGCGGTTCTTCTCAATACAATGGTGAGTGTCTAGAACACTGTTCTGGCATTTGTGCACTAGCTCAGTCAGCCGACACGTGTTTCGACCCACAGGGTCTTTCTCAAGGCATGTAAGCAAGTGGGGTCCTTGTCGTGTTTGTAGTGGCTGTCCTTAGGGCAGTCTGGCTCTTGTTGGGCTCTGAGTACGAGTGAATCTCGTGCTGGGTTGCTCCCTGTGGCTTCACTCATACTCAGAGCCCAACAAGAGCCAGACTGCCGTAAGGACAGCCACTACAAACACGACAAGGACCCCACTTGGGGATCGCAGCATTGCTTACATGCCTTGAGAAAGACCCTCTGGGTCGAAACACGTGTCGGCTGACCGAGCTAGTGCACAAATTTGAAGCAAGATAACCAGGAGCAAACCCACTTCTCCAATGTATATAAAATGTATTGGGGTCATGACATTTATTGTGGTTCAATTAAATGTATAGTGGTTCAGTTAAACCTATATGCGTTTTTTTATCGAATTAATTGGAATTCTTATAAAATGTATATGAAATTCATATAAAATGTACATAACATTTTTGGGGGGTCATCATATTTATTGGGGTTTCTTTAAATAATATATAGGAGTTCAGATACATCTCTATTAAATGGTATATACACTACAGCGAGGTTCTTATCACATTTATATAAAATATATAGCACGTTTTTTGGGGGATTACATTTATAGGGGTTCAATCAAATGTATAGGGGTTCAGGAGCGTGGTAAAGAGGCAGGCCACCTATCACATGAAATGCTTAATTAAAATTGACCCACCCTACTACTCTGATGACACACTGCAAAGCAGCGCAGACTTCCAAGAAACATATATAATAGAGTTGTTGTTTCCAGCAATGCCAGCATTGTCACTCTAAGAATAACACACTACTCGTGGCTTTGCCCACTACTGCTAACACTGCAATGGAATCAACACACTGATGATGGATATGTACTGGGACAGACAGAACTGCCAAACAGTAAGAACTCATTAATCTTGGCTTACTTTACTCAAACAAGGCAGTAATGGGACAGTCACAACACACCTATGATGGGTTTGCTCATAAGGCCAGTAATGCAATGTAATAACACACACACCTTGTCTTTGGCCAATAATGTCAGTACTTTAACTGCAAGAACACACCCCCGATGGCTATTTATCCATACGACCAGTGCTGCAAAACAGTAACACACTCATATTGGCTTGATTTGCTCAAACAAGACCGTACTGGAATGGTAAACACATATAAGGCTTGTCCTGCCACTTTAAGAAAACATTTGAGTTATCTTTACACGAAAATGGCACGATTAGTAAAAAAATGCATTCTGACTATTCAAATATTGTCTTTCATCCAGAGCGTAGAAACCATGCCTGACCTCTACCTTCCACCCAATGACCCAATACTCCACCACACTCCCTCCTTGTTCCCCAGACATACACACGTGCACTTACATGTACTAATGCGCACACACACACACACACACACACAACACACACACACACACACACACACACACACACACACACTCTGTCATATCCCAATGCAGACTGAAGGCTGTTCATTCACAGAAGACCCTTCCAGCACAATAGGACAGGAGAATTGAAGATATTAACTGGGGGTCATGAGGTCCAGATCGGCACTTTCATACTTTTCACACACACATATGCATATACATCCTGCCTCACACTTTTCACACACAGTCAGCCCTATACCCAAACATATAGTCTCGCCAAAAAATATGTACTTGTACACACACAAAATCCATGTTCATCTTGCATCCTGTTCACCTATATTCACTCACCTGCACCTCCTATTGTGTTTGGGGCTGCTACGGTAAGACTGCTGGGATGCAAAAGCACCGAAGGGTCTTCTGCCTCTGCAAATCGATAACCACTGCTGGAACGTCAGTCACCTGAATTTTCCTTCCAGATTAAATCTCGCTCTGTGCACGAGTATACTGTGTGCACTGTTGTCAGGATGCTTAAATCAGTGCCACACAGGCCTCTAAAAGTCCCATGCTGCTGTCCCTCCTCCAACCACCAAAGTGCACTCTGAACATGTGTTAGAGGAACGCACCAAACGTGTGGTCCTGCCCATTCACAGAATAGACATTAGAACTGTAAGCAACATTATGTTATTGCTTCAAGCAAATGGTTTAACACAAGACTTTTTTTTAAAGCAATAACGTAACCTCCTAGAGACATGGGGAGTTTCAGTGTCTAGTGGTGAAGAGCCCCAACACCCCCAATGGGCCAGCCACCACTGAGTGTGGAAGACTTCTGAGACTCCATTCGGTATTTTGTGTCATGGGATCAATCACAAAGGAACCAAACCCCTACCCCAGAACAACTTCATGAAAAAAGGTGTTGACTGGTACTCTGCTAGTATTTATTGACTCTCATCAGTACTTTGTATGGTTGTGTTAGCATGTATTGAAATCAGTTAGATATGGTTAGATGTAAAAGTATATCTTGCATGAATACGGCCTGATAGTAAGTGTTGGCCTAAGCACATTCGCATCCCACTGTAAATCGCATTTGAATTAACCTGAAATAGGCTATGCCGCCATTTCAAGTTATCCATCATTTTGATTAACTCCTGCTTTCTGTCCCATGTTAGAAATTGTGTTTTTGGCTCCAGCAGAGCAAAATGAACTTTGTACTGTGTCAATGTAGATAAGCATGCTGAAGCTTCTAAGGTGGATTGTTTGTCCTGCACTAAGGAAACCTTGGAGCTAAACAAGAGCCGCGCTAATCAGTAATTTAGATGCCATCTGTACCAACTGTGTCTTTCACGTTCAAATAGCGAAACAGAATGATGAATAGCTGAACATGTGCTTTTGCAGAATTCTTTGTTTTCGCTTCTTGAAACTAAGCTGACTTTAAACTTAAGAACAAATGATAGACAAATGTAAGTAAATGATATGAGGACTGTTACCTTTGTGTCCAATGTTTGGAAAACATATGAGGTGCATAACAATAAATATAAATAGCAAACTATTCAAAGATGTTTAAACCTGCATTAGTTTTGTGGAAAGGCTATGTACCCTAGGTCAATTTGTTACACAAAGAGGGGCTGGAGGATGTGTCCGGGATTGTGATAAAACTGTATAAATACTAATTTTTTTGAAATGTCCAGCACTCTCTCATCTCTCAGTGTCTGCTTGCACACATTGCTGGGTGTTGAGAGCTATAAAGAGTATTGATCTGTTGATAAAGTGTACATGTACCTTCGGACTCATGACTGGCATATTTCTATTATGTGGTGTTAAGCCTCGATATTCTTTTAATCTTTCAGATGGTGCCCGAATATGGACCCTCAAGATTGATGTCGACGAAGACGAAGACGAGGCTGCTGGACTGGGATCGGAGACTGAAGGGGCCCCTGCAAAGTGAGATGTAATACCTCTGCAGTACTACACACCCGATCCCTTGACGGTGAGCAGCGTTTAGTAGGACATCACAACGATGGTCCCCGTATCGAGGCCTGTTTTGCGAAAACGTCAGCCACAACGATTTTTAATCCGATTGGACCCCTTTGAAATTTGAAATCAGGTGAGTCATGCCCCGATTCTTAAAAGTCCTGATATTGGTTGCAGTTTTGTTTTTGCAAATACAAACAATGCCAGGTAAAGACAGTGATTTGATATGGCTGGGAAATTGTCATCCTATTTCAGGGTATTATTCCGCAGAGAGAGACAATCTTTGATACAAGACCAACAGACGCTACCCGATGGGTCGCCAGCTTATTTAATGTATTGTAAGTATGGCCTAGTAACTATCGTATTTAAGGAAATTTGGCAGAGACAGGCCAGGCATGTTTCCTAACTTCAGTGGCCAGTCTATGGTAGTTTTGAAATTGCCCGCTTAGAGAAATTAGAATCTGTATTATTGAGAAAAAAAAGACTAGGCCTGCAGCATTTGATGCAGTTAGAGATTGGAGGAAGGAAGCTATGCAGCAACTCAAAAGTAGTGAAAAGCATGCACGTATGCACATGACGAATGCTGAAAAAGCATTGTTGCATGATCAGCAGGTACAGTAAGAATCCATTAGAAGTATGGATAGGGCTTTTCAACTAGATGTGCAAAAGATATATCCCTCTCAGGATTTTCATACATCAGATGAGTTACTTAATAAATTATTGAATGAACGTAGAACTGTTTCAACTGCACCACCTCCTTATGTGCCTCCTCCCGTTGTTGTTCCTCCTCTTCCCATTGTTGTTCCTCTTCCTCCCATTGTTGTTCCCCCTCCTGCACCTCCACCCTTGCCGACATTTGCCGTCCGCATACCTCCGTCTGCACCGCCAGAGGCATTGCCTCCGCTATCTATTGACTCTTTGCAGGTGGTTCTGCTCCATCTGTAGTGGTTGAAGGGGAGAGAGCTGAACCAAGAATAGTGACTTGTGGCACAGTATCTAAAGGCAGAAAGAGAGAATTATATCCGTGGGTTAAAAAAGTACATAGAAGAGGGTGATGAATCGTCTGTTTTAGTTGCAATTTCTGACCAAGGAAGTATTCTTGAACAAAATATTTTGATAGAACGGATGGGAACGTATTTAGTTGATATATGGAGTTATTTAACGGACTTGAATGTCCCACAGGGTGTGAGGGATTTGAATGCCCATGCCCGCTCAAGGGACACTGCAGGGAAAGTATATGAGCATGTAGAGAAGGTATTTGAGTTTAAAAGGGAGCTAGATCAATTACAGGAAGATGAAATGGATGGTAATGAATGGCAAGCTTCATATGTGCAGAAGCAATTTCTTCCTCCATTGAAACTAAGGAGTGAAGAAATGCGCATTTGCACAAGAGACGCTTTTAGATGGATTTCGGATGTTTCAATTTCTCCCAATGAAGTGCATGACACGTTTAGTTAGTATTCACCGGCAATACAAAGGAAAGTGTTACAGGTGATGGTAGAGTTTCTACAAGATGAATTTATGAAGACAAAGGAATGTTGTTTATAAAAGAGCATTTTTGCCCAATACTGCTTTGACTACTTTGTCACTTGATTTAGCCTTGTTACTTAATAGACATTCTGATTTGCCTACTTTACAATTGCCGATAAGGGAGGTTCCTGCGACATTTGTTCCAAAAGTAGAGATTCCAGCTAATTCTGCAGCAGGAACTCCTGCCACTGCTATTGAAGCACATTATGTCTCACAGTTTGTCCATGTACCATTTTCTATACAGGAAGTCAATTCCAGATATTAGGAAGAATCCAACAGGATTTTATAAAGAAATTGAATCTGTTTTGCATTCATCAGTTTTCACGCTGGGTGATACTACATATAGATTTATTGTAGTATTTCCGTAATCCTTCCTGCTGATTTGTGGAAGCAGATTAGAACTGTAGACGATCAGGCAGGGATGGGTGATACATGGGATGCCTTAGTACGAATAGATGGGGATAGGAATGCTGATGAGAAACCGCCACAGGTGATACTGATGTTGCTAGATAGAATAGTGACTCAATTCTGAAAAAAGAATCATATCGGTTAAGTTTATGGCTTGCATGCAATTGCAGTCAGAGGGTGCAACTGAGTATTTTAACAGATTTGAGCAAGTATTTTCGGATTTTAGTGGTCAAGACTTAAGTACGGAGCCAGGAAAGAGGCTGTTCGTTGATAAGTTTGTGCGTGGATTATTGCCTGAAATCCAATCACAGATCATGACTTCTAAGAGTGCATGGCAAGCGAAATCACAATCTGAAGTGTTACACAGTGTTACACATGGCTCAGTACTATGCAAATAGGGTTAATACAGAGAAGGAGAAGGTGGAAAAGAAGAAGGGAGACCTGAAGACTAGAGTGTTATTGCAGCAAATAGCTAGAGGAGTCAGAGGTGGGAATACAGAGTTCAGAGGAACATTTACACCACAGGGTGGCACACAACAGGGCACCAGTTGCATATTGTAGACAGGAGGGTCATTGGCAAGCACAATGCCCGATCCTTCAGCTGAGATCGAATAGCACGTATGGTGCCTTGGGTAGACGATCCAGAGGCCGTCCTGGGATAGGGGGTCCTGGTAGAAGTCAGTTTGCTCAGAATCAACAGACACCATCACAAGATAATCAGCAACAGAGTGTTACTAGTGGGAATATTTTTCTGAGGATTTTGGATCTGACGATATACTGTTCAGTTAGCACAGCCCGAAGCAAGGTCTCGAACCAATACCTATTCCCATCGATCCGAAATGGCCCTATGTTGAAATGAAGGTGGGGAATAGGGAGCATCTCTTTTTGATAGATACAGGAGCACAGAAGTGTTCTATTGATCATTCACGGGTTCCAGATATTCCACTGTCAGGGCAGAACAACATATCTGTAGGGTTCTCTGGTACGCCAGTGGTAAGTCCGATCCCTCTGCCGGTACCAATTTCACTGGGACCATTCACTGATACTTGTCCATTTCTATTGATGAACAATTGTGGCAAAAATGTGTTGGGATTGAATTTATTAAAGGAATTGAATGCTGCGATTTACTGTTCTCCAGATGGAGTGTACTTAACGATTTCGGCCCAACAAACTTCTGTTCCACAATTTTTGTCTATGCCTTTACCAAAGGAATTGAATAAGGTTCTGACATGTTTATGGACAGTTAATGATAATGACCTTGGAATTTTACAAATAGAATCCGTAAAAATTGTGTTGAAACCAGGAGTTAAATTGCGGTGTATTCCGCAGTATAAGATTTCGGTTGAAGGTGAACAGGATTTGAAGAGTCTTATTTCTGACTTCGTACACCAAGGTGTAATTGAGGAAATTGCAGGAAGCATGGGTAATAGTCCGATTTTGCCAGTTTACAAAAAAGGGGATAATGTGATTCCTTTTCGTTTTATTATTGATTTGTGTGCAATTAATAAGGTTGTAGCTCCACAGTTTCTGATTGTGCATGATGTTACCACAATTCTGACTATGATTCTAGCCACGGCTACACATTTTAGTGTTGTGGATTTGAAAAACACTTTCTTTAGTATTCCTGTGTATGTTGATAGCAAATATTTGTTCACGTTTACCCTAGGGGGATGCTCGTTCACATTCACTTGTGTGCCGCAAGCGTACACTGAGAGTCCAAGCATCTATAGTTTAGTGTTGAAAGAACAGCTTGATACGCTTGAGTTAACTTCCACTTGCACATTGTTGCAATGTGTTGATGATCTACTTCTCGCTGCTGATTCTGAACCTGCTTGCAAAGAAGGCACTGTGTTGCTGCTTATTCATTTAGCAGAGCATGGGCATAAGGCTTCGTTGAAGAAATTTCAACATTGTCGACAGGAGGTCACCTATTTGGGCTATCTCCTGTCAAAGGAGGGAGGAAGACTGACACCTGAACAGATACAAAGCATCTCTGATATGTCTGTTCCAAATACACAGAAAGAGGTCAGAGCTTTAATAGGCATGGCCTCATATTGTAGACAGTGGATCCCAATTTTTTGTTTTGTTGATAAAACCTTTGTTGGCACTGACAAAGAAGGACATTTCTTTGCCTTTACCATGGAACATGGATTGCCAGAACACTTTTGATCTACTTAAGGCTGTACTGTGTTCAGCACCAGTTTTGGTGCACACCAAATTGCGAAAAAGGCTTTGTTTTGTATGTGAATGAACGTGATGGATGTGCTTTGGCTATTTTGACACAGGAACATGGGGGCAAGAATAGGCCGTACCGCTATTTTTCCTCTACGTTAGACCCTGTTGCATGCGCTTTGTGAGATGTTTGAGAGCTGTAGCTGCTGCTGCTGCATCCGTAAAACAAAGGGAGGGGATGGTTTTAGGTCACTCTTTTAACCGTGATGGTACCCCACTCTGTAGACGTTCTATTAAACAGAACGAAGATGCAACATCTCACATCAGCCTGATTAACAAGATACAAGCTGATTCTATTTGCTCTGCATATCCAAATTAAGCAATGTTGTTCATTGAATCCGGCTGAACTATTGCCTTCTCTAAAAGGGAAGGATTTCAGTGACAAAATGTCACATGATTGCCTCTTTATTACAGAACAAGAAACTAAGGGTAGAATTGATTTAAAGAATCCGCAAGGGGAGCTATAGCTCCTGTTTTAAACTCCTGGATGGTACATCCACCGCTTCTTAAGTAATCACCAAATAAAGCACTGTTGTGGAAAGTCTGCATAGTTCTGCGCAGGCCACAGAGATTATTGCGCTAATCAGAGCTTGTGACATTTCTGAAGGGCTTAGTGTAAATATATATACAGATAGTCAGTACGCATTTGGGGTGGTTCATAATTTTGGTTGACTATGCGCTGAGAGCAGATTCTTGACCTCACATGGAACAAAAATTCAGCATAGCACTCTGATAGTCCGGTTGCTGTCAGCACTTGCGCTTCCTACGCAACTAGCAATAATGAAGTGTGTCGCACACCAGAAAGTGACGGGCGATTTAGGGAAAGGGAATGCTTTTGCTGACAGAATAGCCAAACAGATTACTATTGATTTGCACTAAAAGATGTACGTGCTCAATCGGACAAGATGAGTTACTGATACTTGTATGATGGATGGAGGGATTAGCTGTATAAAAGAAATTCAGGCTGAAGCTACCCCAGAAGAAATCAAACATTGGGCTGAGGGGCCAGCGGGTCTAGATGATGATGGTTTTTGGGTGGATAATGAGAAGCAAAGATGGATCTTACCCAATGCATATGTCACTGCTATGGTCACCATGGCTCATGGCCCAACACACATAAGTTCCAACAAGATTTGTCAACAGTTAGATCCCATCTGGTATAACACTAATATCCACAAAACTGCTGAACGTCTGGACCAGAGTTGCAATATATGCTTGCAACATAAGATTGGGAAGGGAACACCGACACCGAAGGGCAGTTTTGGCCCCCCCTCGATGCATTTTGAGGTGATCCATTTTGATTTCATTGAGATGGAACGTTGTCAAAATTATAAATATGTCCTTGTTGCGATCTGTGCCTTCAGCAAATGGGTTGAGGCTTTCCCACTGAGAGATGCCACAGCAATGTCAACGGCAAAGACCATGCTTAAAAAATATTTTCCTAGGTTTGGCTTGCCGAGAGTAATTTGGTCCGATAATGGTCCACATTTTATCGCTGCTGTCATCGTGCAAGTATGTGCAGGATTACAGATTGATAAACGGTTCCACTCGGCCAGACATGCTCAGAGTGCTGGCCTTGTGGAACGCTATAACAGAATTCTAAAGAACAAAATTGCCAAGGTGTGTGCGCACGGCAATCTGAAATGGCCTGACGCTTTGCCAGTAGCCTTGCTATCAATGTGGATGACCGCACAATCAAAGACAGGGCTTTCCCCCTATGAAATTGTCAAGGGGAGACCAGCCAATGTATGGAATGCACTGAGGCCCAAGCAGTTGAAAGAAATTGAGTACCCACTTTTGTCTGACTATTGTGATCAGTTGACTCAAAACTTGCATTTGATTCACCAACAGGTACGAGCAGCACACCCTGTAAAATACGAGAGTCCAGGTCATCAACTCCAACCTGGTCAGTGGGTCCTGGTGAAGAATTTCGAGAAGGGCACCTGCCTTGCATCTCGTTGGAAAGGACCACACCAGATCCTTTTGGCTACGCAACCCGCAGTCCGAGTGACTGGAAAGAAACACTGGATCCACATGACACATGTGAAGAGGATTCCTTTTCCTCTGCCCTATAAAGAAGTGGAGGAGAAGGGAATTGTTGATCCCGTCACTCACAACAAGCCTGCTTTGATCGACACCAAGGGTATCAGGAAAGTTCTTCCTGAGTCCGTGGGGCGTGGGGAGATTGCTGCTTCATAATTTTCTTCTTCACCAGCGATCAATCTTGTTTCTGCTTCTTCATCTTCTTCAGGAAACGACAATGCTTTGTTCACCGATCATTCAGTACCTGGAGTTGTAAGGTACAATCTGCGACCACAGAACAGGATTTAGATTTAGAGTTTGCTGACATTACATTAATGTAAATAGAATAGGAAAGTACAGCTAGGATTCTGTGCCCACAAGAAACCCACAAGAAACCACTGTTGAGCCAGTCCTTTGTCATTCCTCTGCTGCATACAACAAGAGGTAGGGACCGGCAAAGTTTCCTTCAATCAAGTTAGGCCACGTGGTCAAGTGCCACCCATGGATGAACTAAAAAAGACTAACAGTGAGGCTTCTTAATGGACGCTGAGAAACTATGCCTATTTTAAAGGCCACTCGTACTAATAAGGATACTGATCGTTTTGCTGATAATGAGTCCGCCCATCAAGGATCATGGTCCCCAAGGACCAAATGGATACTGATCACAATAACAACTTGTATTATAACTGCATTGACATTTGGGTTTTGGCATCTGGAAAGTACACATCCGCTTGATGTTTTATTGCCAACTGCAAGTGGCTCCACTGTGTCTCCACCATACGTGCATTCGCACACTCTTTGTCCTCGAGACCTTGAACATAGTGGGGGTTATCATAACAACACTCTCTTGATGATCATGAATGCAACCCATGCCATTCTGAATAAGACCAATTGTTCGATATGTTCACGTCTGCCACAACATGGGGAAAGGGGATTGGGCTGGTATATACATCCACTCCCTCTAACTACTGCTTGTTATGCTTCACTTAGGGCATTATTCTTTGGCCGATGGAACAATAGTGTCACTGGGAATTTTGATGGGACTAATCTCAATGAGTTTGAAAAACAAGTTTCAGTACCTTTAGGATGTTCTCTGTTTGTGAATAGGAGCAAGCTAAATGTTGCTTCTATTAGGCCTTCTGATAGACTTTCCAGACCTTTCTAATCAATTATTACCTTTAAAATGGCTCCCATAGGCTATAGGAATGCCATGCCTCCTTCCTATACTATTAACCATAGTCCAAAATCTGTTCCATTTTGCATACGAAGAGAGGGTTCCCAACCAATGGGTACATTTGAGGGATGTACGAACGTTGCTGTGCTAACTAGTGTAGATAGACTTCTATATTTAGGAGATCCCGTTTACTTTGTTTGCCGTAATGAGGCATATCCATGGTTGCTAGGAGATTAGGAGGGTACTTTTTATTTAGTTATGCTGTTACTAGGTGTATATGTCGCCACCACTGCTGAAGTCTCCAGAACTCGTCCCAGGCAGGATGAGGATGGTGACATTCCATCACAGATTCTGGTTGATGTTGCTAAATCCTTTGTGCCATTTGGGGGACAGATAATAAACTCCCAAGACATTAGAAAATTGGCGAGGGTTTTAGAGAAAACCATCAATGAAACCACTGACATCCTATACAACATGACACTAGAGCAAAATACTATTAGATTAGTGACTCTTCAAAATAGGAGTGCTAGACATCATTCTAGCTGAGTGTGGTGGGGTGTGCAAAATGGTGGGATCCGCGTGTTGCGTTTTTGCACCTGATTCCTCCCTCATCATATTTAAGGCTATTAAAACAATTGTACATCTTAAGTACTGAAGTACGTGTTCCAGAGGGAAACTGGGATATTGGCACATGGTTCTGGGACTTGTTACAATTTTGGTGCTGGAAAATCTTTGCAGTTCTAATGGTGATCCTTGGCATTGTACTGTTTTGCTGCTGTTGCATACAGTGTCTTCCTGTCATTTGTCCTACTATAGGGGGAAGTTGTGCACAAGAGGTTTGTAAACTAGAACCTAAGACACATATGCCTGCAAAGATTACCAATGCCTTGGTAATGCAGGACATCACTATAAAGGAGTTAATAGCGATCAATGTTTTTGAGGATAGTGAGTCAGGATGTTCTGACGATGATACATGGTTTTCTTATGATGCTAATGTTTGAGTAATGCTCTTGGCTTAAGCCAAAAGGAGGGTTTGTAAAAGTATATTTTGCATGAATACGGCCTGATAGTAAGCGTTGGCCTATGCACATTCGCATCGCACTGTAAATCACATTTGAATTAACCTGAAATAGGGTAACTATGCCACAATTTTAAGTTATCTGCCATTTTGATTAACTACTGCTTTCTGTCCCATGTTAGAAATTGTGTTTTCGGCTCCAGCAGAGCAAAATGACTTTTGTACTGTGTCAAAGTAGATAAGTATCCTGAAGCTGCTTAGGTGGATTGTTTGTCCTGCACTAAGGAAACCTTGGAGCTAAACAAGAGCCATGCTAATCAGTAATTTAGATGCCATCTGTACCAACAGTGTCTTCCCCGTTCAAATAGCAAAACAGAATGATGAATAGCTGAACATGTGCTTTTGCAGAAATCTTTGTTTTCGCTCCTTGAAATTAAGCTGACTTTAAACTTAAGAACAAATGGTAGACAAATATAAGTAAATGAAATGAGGACTGTTACCTTTGTGTCCAGTGTTTGTAAAACATATGAAGTGTTTAACAGAAAACAACAAACTATTCAAAGATGTTTAAACATATATTAGTTTTGTGGAAAGGCTATGTACCCTAGGTAAATTTGTTACGCAAAGAGGGGCTGGGCGATGTGTCCGGGATTGTGAGAAAACTGTATAAATACTCATGTTTTTGAAATGTCCAGCACTCTCTCATCTCACAGTGTCTGCTTGCACACATTGCGGGGTGTTAAGAGCCAGACAGCTGTTCTGTTAAAGTGTACATGTACCTTTGGACTTGTGACTGGCATATTTCTATTATGTGGTATTAAGCCTCGATATTCTTTTAATTTTTCACAGTGACAATCCCCTGAGTGTGATGAAATCCTATTGTGACTATAAAAAGTAGAAGGGGCTGTAAGGATTTCTAAGGACTCTGCTCAAATGTATATTGAAATTTCATTCACTTGTTTCATCCGTAATGTAGCCCAATGTTCCAACCACAAAGATCTCAAATATGTCAGATCGTACCACACTGATGATCCCTAACGAGAGTGAAACACATATGTCGTCTGGATCCTAGAGAACTGTTCATTTTGGATTGATAACTGTGTATAAAGTAATGCTACCCTATGAGACAAAAGGAATATTCTGGAGCAAATATTCATGCTTTTCAGCTAATTGGCATACCCACAATGCATTGCACTGTTGCTCTGAAATGGAGATGAACATTCAGGGATGGCTACTAGATGATGCTGTAGCATGTGTGGCTTGTTCAGGTAGAAGGGTTTTACATTTATTTTGCAAACCAACCGTAACATTGATGATGATTTTCAAACCATACATAAATACTGCCAGCACAAGGCTTTCTTACTGTACTTCCACAGTGATCCTTAATGAGGATGAAACATATTTGTGATTGTCTGTATTCCTGACCACTGTCTGTCCTTTATCTATAAAGCTATGCATAAAATAGTGCTGCTTTATAACACAAAGACATGTTTATGTTACGCTCACCTCATTTCCCCGGGGTCGTCTGGAAGGCTCTGAGATCTGGAACCCTGAATGGCTAGTTGCTGAATGCTGAATAATGAATCTGCAATTACAGAGGGAGGATATGTCATAACTGTCTCTAATGGGTGAATCTCCAACCTCCCTCTGGCCGATTCCCATTCTACTGTGTTCTTTTCAACCGTAGTTATTTGTATGGTGAGCTATCCGTCCTGCGTTTCTTGTGCAGGGGCGCTTGACGTTTTTGAACTTTTGGAATTCGATGTTTTGGAAGCGCACGTTCTAATATTGTTTTTCCCTTTCTCGTTATTGCAGGTCGCAATGTTCCAACAGCAGCTGTGGTAGCGGTTCGCCCGGAAGTCCTTAAGCTAGTACTCACAGGTGAGTGATGTTTCTTCTTCTCTCGGTTTCCACAGATTGCAGCCCAGTTGAGATGCTGAGTGCTGGATGGTGTTTTCTCAGCTAAGACAGAATAATCTTGTTCTTGCAGGTTACAGGAAGATGCTGAAGACCAAGAGCTGGAAACGGTGAGGGTCATGCTGCTGGTTGCAGAATAACACAAAGCGTGTTCTGCAGTCAGGGTGTGGTTTAAATAGCCCACGTAAAGTAGTACCAGGGAAAGTAGCTCCAGGCCTGCCACACCCAAAACACTAGACCGTATGGATTGGTTCTTAGAACTAGACTGTGTGGGTGCTTCCATGTTGGATTTAAAGGCCCATGTACATAAATGTGACCAGGTTTGAACAGCCCTTCCTTCCTACATATGAGCCTGGTGCCAAAGGCGCCAGGACTGGATCCAGGAGCCCTTTTGCAGTGGTTTTAAGGCCCTCAGGGTTCTGGTGGGAGCCAGCTTGTGGCACAACTTGTGTCCCCTCATAGTTGTCATGACAGTCTAGGTGCTTTTCAGTAAATTTGTGAACTTACAATACATTTCTTGTGGATCTGAGCTGGAGGAACACTTTCAGGCATGGCTATAGGGTTGCATTGTGGCATGGGTGGCCTCTTAGCGGAAATTACCTAGTTTACTCTCACAATGATCTTAAAGTAAATAGACAATAGATAGTGCCTTCTTCTCCTTGACAGCATTGGCTGGGGGAAGGCAGTACTCTCTAGGGATCTAGGTCAAAAAACACCCACATAGTAACAGTGCAGTATGTATAAAACTAATAATGAAGCAAGTCTATATCAAAATAGAACAAAAACAGGCACACACACTCCACACACATATGACTAATTTAACCAAAGCACAGTATAAATGGTCTGAACATGCTCTTATAAGCATGCATTCTACTGTTTATTGCCCTTCAAGAGGGGTATGGCAAATAGGCAATTTTAGGAAAAAAGGAATAATTATAAAATTGTATTAAACAATATCCATGTGTTGGAGTTGAGACTGGCACCTAGTAAGCTAGTCACTACCTTATTATGTGTGGCTCAGCAATGTCAAACTGACCTTATTGCTTGCACCTTTTTGAAGATTGGTTTAATGGTCTCTAGTTGGCCCAAAGATTCTCAGTTACTGAGGAGGAGTCTTCGAGCATACCGTCTAACAGCTTGAGTAATCTCCATTCCTGTGGTGTTATCTTCAAGTAGTGAGGCTCAATCGTCTCAATCAGTGGTTTGACGGCAAGAAATTGGGGATTTGATCTGGAGATCCCTTGGTTTTCACAGTGACTCAATGAGTCTCATCAGAATGGCAATGTCTTGGAATGATTGGTTTTACGCAACACAACCAGTCATTTCAATGGGGCAAAACAGATTTCATAGCTCAGGAGACATCCAGTATCCAGTGATATAAATTGAGAGTGGCTCAATATTTTTTTTAAAGGCACTATCCAACACTTTCCGTAAATAATCTAGAACTGGAGTTTGTATATATAAATGCACCAGTCCTAAATGAGTAGTTAGTGCCGGTAAAAAAACATTGAGTCACCCTCAATGTTAATTGCAGTGATTATATCACATACAACCAAGACATCCGACCATGTGAAGATATGTGTATGTGATGGCAGTTTTAAGGCACTACACGCTTAAAACTGGTTAATAATCCCTGTGGTTCTGCTGAGAAACAAAAGCTGCCATAAATAATATTTCTGGGATTTGCGATTCTGGAGGGTTCTTTTTTTAAAGCTGCACAAGGCGGGGCACTCTTCTGTGTCTTTGAAGACAACTGAGGCCACTTCATTGACACTGTCGTTTTGTCTCTCGTTCTCAGAATCTGACAAGGTCTTAGTTTTGCCTGCAGGTGCCCCTCTGTTCCCCAAGAACTTTGAGGGTAATGTCTCCCTTCCTCGCTTAATTGCCTTTTTTTCAGACCTATGGATGGTGGTTCTGACTCCAAAAAAGGACCAACAGTAATCAACAAATTGCTTCCCTTTCACTCCATTTGTAAGTTAATCATACGAGGGGAACAAAGCCAGCCTGTAGAAACAATGAGAAGATCTCCTTCATGACATTTTCTTTATGGTGCAGAACTTCTCATGTTGCTTTGATCCTGGTGTTTTCACTGGGTGGCAGATGCTAAGGCTTCTGGGGCCATATTAGAGAAAATGTGCACAGGTGCAAGTGCAAATATGCACTGTATTAGCACTAGGGCAAAATGTGCCCCATTTAAAAATAAAAACACTGGGACATATCAGAAAAGTATTGCACCATGACGAGTGTAGTTTGGCATGGTACAAGACCAGCGCAAAAATTGCCCTCGGACAAAAGAGACACATTTTCACTGCATTATTACAACAGATCAATAAAGAATGGTATTAGCACTAGGGCAAACTTTGCCCCTGGTAGTTCTAAGAGGGGGGAAGGGATCCTCACTGCTCCTGAACCCACTTTGTGCCTTTGTGTGCAGCACAAGTATTACACATGCACCTACTAGGTGGATTTCAGTGATATAGTTTCACATTCCATGGACCTGCAGGGGAGAGGCGATGCTCAACGGTCCTCGAAGGTGATTATACACAGTCTAACAATATACCCATGACACAATCGCACTGGATCATTAATTCAAAATCAATAACTAATATGCTAATGTCATATTCAAAATAATTTGTATTCTGAAGTCAGAAATATAGGATAGTAGTCAAAATACCAACTACTACAGCCAATAAGTGTTTTGATCCTGGATGTTTTTTTTTTCAAGGCTCGTGTGACATTATTCCTGTGTGACGTGATCACGGCCAATTCACAGGTAATGGAAACTTGACCCACTGATATCTAATTATTTTTTCATTCTTTTATTTTTAAGAATGATTCCTTATTTAATCTTTACACCCCTTTATTTCTTTACTCTACAGAACACTACTTTATTAACATGGACAACAAAACCCACTAGGGTTACAAATTCTTTTTGCACATGCCGATCCAAACCAAGACTTAAAAGTTGATACCACTTCATTTACATTCCCTAACTTGGAGGGGGGCCCCACTTTGGAAATGTTTTGTGTATCACTGACCTTCTCTCCCTTCTCCGAAATGATTTTCAGATTGAGAGTTGAGTCTATAAAAATAAGCATTTTATTGTATCGTGAACATAAGGGCCACAATGTTTCTTCATTAGGACCCGGCAGTCCTATCCATGGGATTACACTGAAAGATGATTAGCTCATTTCCGAGCCCTACCTCAGTGTAATCCTGTGGACGCACGAAGGTCGTTCGCGTGCCGGGTACACTCTTTTTTACGTAGCCCCTTCTCCCTTTTCCAAGGTGGCCTTTTTTTATTTTTATTTTTGTCCCATTCATTACAATGGAGCTACTTCGCCCAAAATTGCGCCCTGTTGCTCTGTACTAATGAAGCAGTACGCGCCATCTAGTGTTCCTAGAACGAGCGCGTACTGCAACAAAACCTTTTCAAACGGCAAAGCCATGCCGCATGAAAAGGTTTCATAAGCCATTAGAGTTCCGGGGCTGCAAACTTGGAAAAACCAGTATCCCGAGCCTTGTGTCAAGGGTATGTTTTTCGGCTATGTATCATGAAAATGAAAGTGTTTGTCAGACCTAACCTTCAGACAGTGCTCCTGAAGTTTAGAGAAAAAAAACATATGAGGCGTAATAAGGCAGATGACAATCCATCCAGATGTGAAATACAAGTTTCCTAGTGGAGATGCTCACATTAGGAAAGAAACGTGTCTACCAAGTCATGAAACTCTATTGTGAATCTTTATTGAGCACCTCACTGAACATTGTGACAAAGCAATCATCTCAGCATTTAGCCACTTTCTAATCCAGGTGCTTTGACTCATGGATATTCAAGGGAAAGCAAATTGAGTGGGAGAGGGCGAAATATGAAACTGATTCAAAACTAATCTTGAGTACAGACAGGCAGAAACGCTCAGAAGCAACCAGAGAATGCATTGGCTGCAAAAAGTGTAGAAAAATAATGCACATATTAAAGATGTAACTTTCGTACACGAGGAGGGGCCATTGACCAATCAGATGGCTGCAACAGTGGGCAAGAATATACATTCTCCGCCCACTTTTCCATCCACCCAAGGCACCCTTCCCTGGGTGGCAGCATTTTTTAAATGTTATTTTAATGTGGGTAGGTAACATGGAGCCTCTCCCTGTTGCCTCCCCATCTCCCTCCCACCCCCCAAAGCCAGTTAACTCCCTTCCTCCGCTCACCGCACTCCCAATTTACCTGCAGGAGCATCCATTCTCCTGAGGGGGAATAAAAAAACATTTACACCCTGGATGAACGCTGTGATACAAATGGCTTTCAGTGCCCAGTTTGGGGGCAGACATGGCCGGAAATGACTCACAGCCCGAGCGGAGGCCTGAGCGAAGCGAGGGCCTACCATGACTCGGCCTGCCGGGCCATTACCGGCCATGTCCGGCCTCACGCAGGAGAGTGAAAGCCATAGTAGGAGAATGGGTTGGCTAGAAGTGCAGTTATTAATGGTGCATTATTTGGAGCATTACGAAGTTAAGATTTTTACACAATTTGATTCAGTCAAGGCTTGTGTTAGCTTAAGCATTTTGTTATTTTTTCGATGTAGATATTCTTTTGCACCCAATGACAAAATAGTCTTTTTAATGCACAAGGACATATTATATCAAAATCACCTGTCAATTTGTACGCACTGGGTGTCTTATGATACTCAATAAGGGTTTCTGATCATGCCGCAGTTCAAAGATCTCTTTCCCCAAAACTATTGTCAGAATGTCTCTATTTTACACACACACGCACACACACACGACACACACACACACACGCACGCCTGCATGCCCACCCACAAACACACACTTACTAACATGCTCACTCACTGAAAGTGCCAGAGCCATTTCTGAATTCAGAAATTGTGCACATCAGCTTGTGGAGGGAAGGGTGGGCCATAGAGGAATTTATAAACTGTAGGCCTCTCCAACTTAGCTCGAGCAAACATGATCATTTGGAGCAAAACATGTATTCACCCCCGCTCCACCACACCCTAGAGGGTTATTAGTTACGGTGGCTCTGCATTCAAGTGACCTGTGTTAGAAGGGTCATTCCTCACATTACTAGTATTCTGCAGTGACCTTCCAAAATGTTCATTTAGGTTAATGCTGTTAACTGTAAGTTTAATATAGCAGACAACCAGATTAAAACTTTGCTAGGTTGAGCAAAATACATTTACCCTAAACATTCTCAGCCAACATGCTTATTGTGCGTTTGTCACCTGCAATAGATAAGCATGCATGAAATGTTGCACCACGCCCTGACCATTGTGGTTCAGCATTGCGTGGGAAGTTGGCACACACGACCCTATCAATGGGCAGTTTTTATTTGCCAGTTCTCCAAGAAATGCTAGATAAGCTATGCATTCACCCACAGACAGACCCACACGCGTATGGCAGCTTGCAAGGAATGTGCATGCCCAAAATAATCCTGCAGTAGTTTTAAAGTTGCATGAATACAAATATTTCAGAATGGGATCAAATGCTGAAATATATCAATAATGAGGTCAGTAATCAAGTTCTACCTATCAGGTTTTGTATGCTAATAAACAATTTTAAGATCAAATGTTCTGCAATCGCAGTGCACTTTGTCTTATTCTGTGGAAAAACTCTTCACTTGTTCTTTAACTTGACTGGGACCCCTACTCACACTGGATTACTTCTCCTTTGTAATAAAGAATGACAGAGGGAAAAACCTGATCTTTTGAGCCTTGCTGGTCAGCGCCCTAGACACCTTCCTAGTTTGCCTACTGCTGGCATGGGCCCTGGGTGTGGGATCATCCTATTTGATTTTTTCCTCTCCAATGTACTTCCTTCACGTTCTTGTCTCATTATATAACCTCTTTACCTGTGTGGCCTGAATTTCCTGGGTGTGTCCTTGCCCTTTCTGTTGAGTTTCATTGGAAAATTGAAGTTCATCAGTTCATAAATGCAGGGCTGGTCAACTACGCTGTTATATTCTACTATTTCAACACAAAAGTATTCCTTCTCCAGTGGTGAGAGGTCAATATACCGACAGAAACGTTTGGTAGACATGCTTATGGGGAAAACAAAAAACAAGATCACCAAAAGGAGGAATGGGCCTGCAAGGGTCCCTCCCTTATCATTTTTTTTTAGCAAAGCACAAGTACCAGCAGAGCAGCATGAGCGCTGCTTTCTGGGAGCAGGACGAGGAGGCAAAGAGGGGGGTGAGACATTTACTGCAGTAAAGAAGCACGGAGTAAAATGTTCCAGCTTGCTCTTCAACGTTCTTTGATATTCTACTCGTACTGCTGTCTGCGAACCGAAATTAAAGATATATGTTGTGTGTATTAGCTGCCTCTGTGTCATGCCGTAAAATTAAGATATTCCTATCTGCATTTTAAGAAAATAACGAATTTATTATAGCACAACTTTACGATTAGCCTCTCTTTAAGTTTGTTTGCTTGAACCCACCTTGTTCTTTGGCTTTCTGTTCAGCTCAGTGGACCCTTCTTGTTAACAGTGATTTTTATCATTTTTTTTATGGTTTAATGTTTTGTAATGAAAGAGTGGTTTCAGCGAGGGATATTCTCATTGTATTTTATTTTATCTTCAACATTATCCTTAATTCAAGTTCTTTTTCATCATGTTACCTCTTTTCCTGCACGTCTTTTGATCTTCAGGAGGGTCATTGTCCTGTCCGTTGAGTCTAAATTACAAGTTAAAGATCATCAGCTCATTGCATAGGTTGTCTTCAGAGCAGGTGAACTAGTGGTGATGTTCTAAAATGGAATGATTTCTTCTCCAACATTATTTCTCTTTGTTAAATTGTATTTCTCCTCATGGCCGCAAGCAGATATGTACAGGAAATATGCATATACCCATCTCTGCAGCTTCAATAAAATCCTTATTTTCAGGTCACCCAGCTTGAAAAGTCATAATTCATTAGCTTTGTCTTCATTGTCCTTCACTGCAGTGAGTTAGTTGAAGCAGAAAATGAGACTTGTTTCTATCCATATCTTTAATTTCAAGAGACATTTGGCTATTACACAGTTTGCTGCACTTAATGGTATCTTTTAGAGTTTTAGGAGCCAGCCATATTTGCTAAATACAAATGCGTAGCAAACTTAAGCATTTAATGACTTTTGAAAGGAAGAGATGAATTATCTGATAACGTTAAGATTTCTGCACCACGCAAGGTATAATCCAGTCCTTTAGTGTAAGCATGCTTAACCATCAATTATGATAAGCATTCTTTGCCACTGACAGCACAGTTTCCTAAAAGAATCAAGCAGTGATCAGTCCCACACAAGTTAATGGCACGAGTTGCGTATGTGCCTTGTTCTGGTGTAGTTAGAACATGTGTGGCTTAAGTTGCCATTTTGTGGGTGCATCGGTGCAGTACAGCATCTGGGAAGCAGAGGATGCCACAACAAGTGAGCCTGGCTATAGAAGTAGGTCACCTGTACTCGGATGAGCAGAGCCCAGTACGGGCGGGAGAGAGAGAGATATAGAGTTTGGGTGTCTCTGCACATGTCAGAGTAACAAAGTTCTCAGAGAGTTTGTCAGTTGCAATTAAGCTAGCCTTTCGTTATGACGGCCCTACAGTCAATAATGATCCCGGGCAAAGTCTGAAATTTGGTGGAAAAAACACAATTTTCATTTTGTCTGGAATTGTGGGTAATAGATTCTGGGGCGATTTGCGCGAGTCAGATCTCTCTGGATTCCCACAGGTGTCTTCTTTTTGGAAATGCATGGGGTACCCTGTTTTCCTTCGTGGCTTCGACACCCTAGGCCCAAATCTGTAGGTTGTCTCCTCAAACCCTTTGGGGGGTTACCAGTGGTTTAGCCTTTTCCGTTTGCGCCCAGGTAGGTGCACCCACACATGTGAGGTACCGTTTATGTCAGGACTCCCATGGGAACACGGGAAGGTAAGACATGTGGAGTTGGCGGCATGGTTCGGTGGGTGGCAAGAGGGAAATGTCTGAAAATTGTAGGTTTTTCACTAAATTTCAGACTTTGCCGGGGATTGTGGGTAATACATTCTGGGGCGAATCGCTGAAGTCAGACCTCTGTGGATTCCCACGGGTGTCCTCTTTTTGGAAATGCATGGGGTTCACTGTTTTCCTTGGTGGCTTCGACACCTTAGGCTTAAATCTGTATGTCGTCCACATGAGCAAAATATGCTCTGCCGAAAAGGCTTTGGGTTACCAGTGGGTTAGACTTTTCCCTTTGCGCCCAGGTAGGTGCACTCGCACATGTGAGGTACCATTTTCGTCGGGACACCTGTGGGAACACA
Organism: Ambystoma mexicanum; assembly: GCF_040938575.1. Taxonomy (NCBI): domain Eukaryota; kingdom Metazoa; phylum Chordata; class Amphibia; order Caudata; family Ambystomatidae; genus Ambystoma; species Ambystoma mexicanum. The sequence goes on along the minus strand of NC_090924.1, from coordinate 550,260,686 downwards.
GGATGGTAGGACATGTGTTGTTGACGGTACCTCACATGTGTGGATGTACCTACCTCGGCGCAAAGGGAAAAGGCTAACCCACTGATAACTCCAAGCCTTTCGGCAAAGCAGATTTTGCTCATGTGGACAACCTACAGATTTGGGCCTAGGGTGTCGAAGCCACCAAGGAAAACAGAGAACCCCATGCATTTCCGAAAAGAAGACACCTGTGGGCACAACCTTTCCACTAAAAACATCCATGGTGGTTTAGTGACCCCCACACCCACTCAAAACAATGTATCATTTTTTTGATTTTTGTTTTTGTTTTGCCTCTTTCCTAGGGGCAGATTGTGCTAGCAATCTGCCCCCAGGGAGGGCTACATGAGATGCCCCCATCCATTTGGGGTGGGGGGAGAGGGCCACCCCCCTTTCACCTAAAAACATCTATGGTGGTTCAGTGACCCCCACACCCACCTAAAACAAGTTATAATTTGTTTTATTTTTGTTTTGCCCCTTTCCTAGGGGGCAGATGGGCACATGTGTGTGGCCATCTGCCCACGGGGGGGGGCAAAACGTACTGCCCCAGGCTTGGGGGGTGGCTCTGCCAATATTTGCAGTGGCTTCCCTCTCACCCCAAATGGATGGGGGCATCTCATGTACCCCTTCCTTGGGGCAGAAATCTGCCCCCAGGGAAGGCTACATAAGGTGCCCCCATCCACTTAGGGTGGGGGGAGTGGGCCACCCACCCTTTCAAACACAAGACATCCTGGTGGTCTAGTGGGCTACACTTTAATTATATATTATGGACCACACATCCGTTGCTTATTGAACATACTCGAACGTGATACCTAGACACAGCCACCATTATACTGCATGAAAGTATTTGAAGTAGTGCTCTGTTTACGCTACGGTACACTGGAGAAATGTCAATTTTGACCGCCCATGGTCTCTCATCAACAGCTCCACTTTGTTGGAGTATGATGAGTACCTGATACAATAATGCCAATATACGACGCCTGTAAAAAAGCTTTCAAGAGTCTGTGAGGAAGAGACATGCACCCTACAGGTAACTTCAACTAATTGGGTCCGGGTATTGGATACTGTTTTGCATGTACTAATGGAAATGCAAGTAGAGAAAATTATATATAAGGACTCCCCCCTTTTTTATAGGCCAATATGACCAGGAAATAAAGAAGCATGCAAGGGGAATCCAATAAGCAATCAACAAGAATAGAGAGAAACCAGTGACACTACAGGTAACTACCCCTTTTTGAACTACAATTTTACTACTCTGGAGTTCCATATATACCCCATGTACTGAACCCCCCCCCCCCTTCGTTTGTCCAGTTTTACAACCCTACAGGGATCAGAACAGAAACTGTATTGCCCGTGGGAAACCCCGAGATAACCCTCCATTCATCCACGATGTGGACACCTGTGAAGAAATCGAAGAGCCATTAAGAATGCAAAATTCTCCGTCCTGAAGAAGGCGGCGAGTTATCCGCTCCGCTGAAACCGGTTGACAGATTGTTGAGTTGATAGGCTGATGACCACAACTCTGAGATCCTATATACATTTAAAGTTAGGACTTGAGTAATTATACATCATTTTAATCCAATCTAACAGTAATAGGACATTAACTGATAGATTCTTAACAAGCTGAAGGTGGCCAACATGACCACAACAGTTTATTATTTATAAAACACATTTATGGTGGCGGTGACAATAAAAAAAGAGAGCCGACCACCAATTAATGTGCACTTATTAGTTTTGTTGCAGGAAAGTAGTGAGAGAGTTGAGGGCCAGTATCTCTACATCCCCTTGTAGGCGGCACACCATCGCTATCCCAGAGATGGGCGTGTCAGACACTCGGAGACACGAGATATTCACACACAGGGCCAGTAATTTATCTATAGGGATTTAGACCCAGGAATAACTAAATTTGTAACGAAGTAGCTACTGTCTGTTTTGAGTTAAATTGATTGGGGCATAGACAAGTAGTGGAAGCCCTTAGACTTCTACTGTCAATAGCAATACATAGTAAACAAGACAATAGATTAACCAACCAATTCATAACATTCTTAATATAAAATATTGAAAGCATATTTCAAATGTTTGTATTCTGCACAATTTACATATGTAAAAAGGAATTTAGGAAAATGCAAATGTTATCATGATTATTTGTCTGATTTTCTTACTCTCACTGCAGCTTGTCGATAATTCATGTGACTACTGCATCTAGTAGATGCAATAAAAACGTCAAGGCTGGCCCACACTCTCTAAAACCTCTAGAATGAAGAATTGGATCCACCATCATTTTCCTTATTGAAATATACCTGGGGGCCAACCAAAACGAAGTACTTCACTGTCTCCTTATTGCTATGACAAAAGGGACATAACATTATTATATCTTTGTGTTCCTACCACAGAGACAATAATTAGCCAACTGTTGACACATTTAGAGGCGATTCATGGAATTAATGTGCCCTGAAATTTTCAGAGCAAGCGTGCAAAAGCGTGCGAATCGCAGTGCCAGTGTGAAAATCGCAGCGAAACCCGCGCACAGCGATTCATGGAAGTCCGTGCGCGTGTAAATCCCAGGATGTGCTCCACAATTCTGCGTGGCGCACGCTGGCGCACACGTCTCCAAACAGCGTGCGCCACGCGCACAGCGAAATCTCACATAGCGCGGCACACACAATAAAAGTAGGAGGAACAGGGGGCGTGACACACGGAATGGGGAACAACTCATGAAAATGTGGGCGTCATGGGGGGAGTACAGGAGGCAAGTGCGCAGAATCCCACACGCACGTTCAAAACACGTATTCATGGAATCAAACGGGGCTAAGGCGTGCGCAAAAAAAGACGCGCTAATCAGGAAACACGTACGCCAGCAGGAAGCAGGCGTACGTGGACCCACGCAGCATAAAAGTGCACGCAAACAACAAACATGCACAGACGCCAGGATGAATATACCATTCCTAGCAGCAGTGGTTTTGGGATACCGCAGGAGTTGGAGGAGGATAGTCAGGCCCAGAACCAGCCTTTTTGGGATGCCTGATGACCAGGTGTATGGGAGGTGCAGGTTTCCACCTCACATAATACTCGACCTGGTCAGTGAGTGGGAGGATGACCTCACATCACCCACCCTGTGCTCCCAAGCACTCAGCCCCCTGCATAAGGTCCTCAATGTACTGCACTTCTTGGCCACTGGATCATTTCAGCGGACAACTGCTATAGTGGGGGGGGTGTCACAGGCCACGCAGTCACGCTGCCTACACCAGGTCTTGGCCATCATGACTGCATGCCCATCAGTCCGGAGGCACATATACCTGCCCAGAACACCTGCAGAAAGGCAGGCTGTCATCCAGGATTTTTACGGGGTGGCAAACTTCCCCAAAGTGCTAGGTGCCATTGACTGCACCCATGTGGCTCTATGTCCCCCCAGGGCATCAGAGCACATCTATAGAAACCGCAAGCACTGGCAGCATTCCATCAGCGTCCAGGTAGTATGTGATGCCAAGCGAATCATCACCTCAGTATATGCCAATTATCCAGGGTCCACCCACGACAGTTTCATTTACAGAATGTCAACCCTAAACTGGGACCTAGAAGCTGGGCGGCATGTCGATACATGGCTGCTCGGTGAGTATAAATGCCACAGCACATGCATGCATGTCAGATACTGAGCAATGTCACAACCCCACTAATGATACCCATCACCACCTCCCCAGGGGACAGTGCCTACCCTCTGAGCACCCACATGATGACGCCAATTCGGAACCCCACCACGTCACCCGAGGTAAGATACAACACAGCCCACATTGCAAACCGGGGCATTGTGGAGCGCACATTCGGGGTGCTCAAGTCACGCTTTTGCTCTCTTGACCTTTCTGGCGGGCAGCTGTTATACGCTCCCCCAGTAGTGTGCAGGATCATAGTGGCAGCATGTGTCCTGCACAACGTTGCAACACGCCGGGGCCTGCCCGTGGACATGGTGGTGCCCCCACATCCCCAACCACATGCACGCCGGCTGCGCATGGGAGGGGAAAGGGCACGGGGTGAGGCAGCCCGTACGCAGCTGGTGGCTAATTACTTCACCGGAAATCACACCCCTGTGGAGTGCACACAGCCCTAGCACATACCATCTGACAATCAATGATGATGACATAAGGGACAGTCAACTGTCACAACCATACCACCCTGAGATTGGTCACCTGGAAGTGCTACATTGTGTGCATCCCTACCTACACAAACACCGCCAATGCTGTGTCATCAAAAGACACACTTCTATGCTGCTAAAATCATTACCCCCTTGCAAAATACAACATGACAACAGTGCCATGTCACCCAACCCCTCCCCAGCACCGCCACCCAACACACCATGGGATGTCATGCTATGTGAGAGCAAACAAAGCAATCCCCAAAACCTGACACAAGTGTCAAAGTACAGTGTCCCTAATGGAAACTGCCCACACACAATATGCTCCCAGTAATGTAGAACTAACAACACACATGACCAAATACTTACCAACAATACAATGCAGCTACACAACCTCAAACATAGCATGTACATGACAGTACTAAGTTAAAGTAGTGGTAGTCTTACAACCTGATCATGCCAGCACATCGGCCACTTCCAACTGTACAGTGCTGCTGCCACGCAAATATCTAAGTGCACTGCTTACAACATGAACTCCATCTCCAAAGTAGACGTCCTTGTGAAGACATGAGGAATTAACCTGCAAATTAGGCAAAAGACATGGATGCACAAGCACATAGCAATACACCATGCAGTGTACAATTCAACAACAATATCCACTAGGTATGTATACACAGTATTGACTACAGACTGCCCACACAGCTCATGGGAGTCCAACCTCACCGTGTAAGTCACTGTCACTTGGGCACACCCTTTGCAAGCCCATGGAAACGGGAAGCAGGAGGAGTGTGTGTCTCATGAACCCAAGCATCTAACCTAAACTCGGGACAAGCCTGCATGTGCCCAGCCGAAATACAGTGGATGCCCACGGGAGCCACACAAGGTAACACACTGTAAAAAAAATCAAAAATCAAAAATGGCCATGTGGGGGCCAGGGGGTAGGCCACCCAGGAGGTCCGAGGACAGGGTGCGCACCAACACCCACCTGTGTGGATGTTGGGAAAAAAAACACCTCTGTGGGATCATGGCCTGCACGGCTATGCCAATGTGGGAGAACTGCTGCTGTCGCTCTCATCACCCTCTGCTGCTGCCACAGGAGGTGGTGCTGCCACAGGAGGTGGTGGTGCTATGGGAGGCAGCCCACGTAAAGCCCTGGTATGGTCCTCCATGGCAGCAAGCATGCGGGTGTGGAAGGTCTCGTTCTGGAGGATTATAGTGCGGAGATCCCCATGCAGCACCTGACGTGATGCCCGGATCTCCTCCCGAGTTGCCTGCATCTCAGCTGAGAGCGAACATGTGAGCCGCTCCAGCTGCTGTTCTGTCCTCAAGTTAGTGGAAGCCTCAAGGTCAACAAGAGTCTCCCTGAAGTGATGGAGTTCTACCCTCAGGGCTTCCCTGTGGCCCTGGGACTCTATTGATATCGATTGGCGTAGAGTCTCCAGTGCCGCCCGTCTGTCCCTGTTGGATGCCAACATGTCCTCCCTGTGTGATTGGCAAATGGAGTCTGTTGCCTGCTGTAGTTGCTCCATCTGCCTTTCAGGGGGGACAATGGAAGTGGCCACCGTCTCCATTGCTTGAGCCATCATCTCAACTGATGCTGCCTGTTGGGTTGCCATACCGTACATGGATTGTTCCCATGTGGTATTGCCTGGTGGCGTACAGCCACCGCGTCGGCGGGCACCACACCTGTTTGGGGCAAGGCGATCTGCGCCTTGCTGTGCCGGCACTGCCTGAGGCTGCAGGACTGCATTCCCCCTCTGATCTGCTGGCCCAGAAACAGGATCAGATGTTGTGGAGTGTGACCCTGCATCCATAACCACCAAAGGCGGACTTACCAACACTGACATCCCCATAAAGGGTTCTACCCCTGGTACAGGTGGGTTGGACAGAACAGAATCCCTGCCAGAAACACTTACCTGCGACGCCACATAGGTCTCATCATCCGAATCCGCACCTGAATAGAGGTCTGGGGAGGTGCACCCAGAGGCACCCCTCGACAGAATGTTCTGCAGCAAGATTGGGTTCTCACCCACCACCACACCACGTCCCCCACTGGTGCCCGGTCGTGCCTGAGATTCCTCCTGGGTCTGCACCATCTCCTCAACGTCAACAGCATCAAGTGCGTCATCCCCTGCAAAAACATGAAAGACAAAAAATGGAAACAGGCATTAGCACCATAGCACACAAATAGGCCTGACAAGCTACAGAACCAGTACATGATTTACACATGTCCCACATGACTATAACCCTCCCGTGCATGCACTGTCACTGATTTGGAAGAGGAGGCAAAGGGCAGACACTGATGACACCAAGATGGAAGAGCAACACATGTGCTGCATGCTGGGTAGCACTGCCATCACACATTGGCCTGTGAGTGGCATGTCCAATACACATACATGACACATGCCATCACACAGATGGCATGTACCATAGCCATGGTACATTCCACAAGTACATCCATATGTCAGTGAATAAATACTGTCAGCCATCCATGTGAGATGGACATGATGAGATGAAAAATGCTACATAGTGTGACAAAATAGGCATATGCCACACACTGCAACACATCCAGTGTACAAAAATACAGTGATTGCAGGCCGATGTACACATCAATGGTTGTGCACTTCAACATGACAGAAAACAACTATCATGTTCCACATTCAAACAGGCCCCAAAAATTCCTGTGATCAGGCCAATACTCAATTAGCCTGAATGGTCATATCATTCATCTAACAAGGTAACACATGTGGGCCAATGTGGGGTTCATCAATGACAGAAGCATGTTACAAATGTGACAATAGAGCTGAGGAATGCGTAGCAAAAGTGGGAGAATTGAAACAATCAGCCTGAACGAACACGGAAAAATACAAACAATGTTGTTGCAAGATGCCACTTCAAGGGCAACTGCCGTAATGTTGAGCCAAATTACTATTGTGGGCTGCTGAATGTTTTGGATGAAGCACATGGGTGACCCATACCACTCAGGCACACACACCCTCACCTGGCACTCAATCAGAACCCGTCACCCAAACAACATACACATGCATTACACACACATGCAGAGGCACTCACCGGACAATGCATCATAATCAGGTAGTCCTCCCACACATTGGATCTGTTCCTCTGTGACGAAGGCCCCAGCAACAGACTCATGTTCAGTGAGTTTGTTGTCCTCTTGTGGAGACCCACCACCAGTCACCAGAGTAGCGGCATGATTTGAGGCCAGCTTGTTCTTTGCTCTGCGTTTCAGGTCATTCCACCGCTTGTAGCAATCATCAGCTGTGCTCCTCACAAATCCAAGGGCACTTATGTGGTCGGTGATGGTCTGCCAGTGTGCCTTACGTTGACCAGGTGTGGTCTTGCACCCTGCAGTCACCAGCATTTCATGGCTATGTGCCGACACATAGCTCACAAGTGCATCAAGTTCCAGATCATTAAAGCAAGGCTTCCTTGAGGTACCGGAGTGTGTAGCCGTGTCTGGGGTCTCAGCCTGTCGTGCCAGAGCACCCTTCTTCCTCTTCTTTAAAGGTGGAGCAGAGCCAGAGTGGCTTACGCCGCTCTGGTCAGTAGGGGCAGAATCACCGGTGGACTGGGTAGTGGGAGTGTGGGAATGCACAATGACCATAGTTCTTGATGCAGGCATTGGTTGCAGGGTAATTTTGGCAGGGGGAACGTAAGTTTGATGGACCGGGACTGACACTGTCCTGGCTGGGAGAGCTGGGGCTGTCAGAGTTGGGGCGGATGGAGCTGCAGCTGCCCCTGCAGCATCCCCACCCTGCATACTTGGGGCAGCAGATGACATAGCTGCCCCAGATCCACGTGGATTGGTGACAACAACTTGCACCGCCACACGTGGCCTAGACTTGCTGACCTGAAAGTCAGCCAGGGAGTCATCCTGTGCTAGGTCAGGTGCCACAATGGGCTGGTCCAACAGGGGGTGAGCTTGGATGGTGTCAGCCATGTTTCCCTCAACCATGTGGGGGGCATGGGAGTCCCTGATTGGTCCTCCACACATGGGGAAATAGGGGCACCCTGCAAATCCCGGCCACGTCCACCTTTTGAGGGTATGACACCTTTGCCTCCCTTACCGCTTGGTCGCCTCCCAGCCATGGCACTGATGTTGTTGTGCGTATGGGAGTTGCAGTAAACTATTGTCCTTGGCGATTGGGGGGTCAAAGGGGTAGGATACTCGATGGAATTCGTACCCTAGTGCTCTAACAAGGCTGTCTGTGACCCCTGGGGATTGATGATGGGTCACGCAATGCACAGGCAGCCCAAAATCAAAAATAAACGTGCATGCAACCCCTCGTAGACCACGTGCGTGAAAAAATGAACCTGCACTACGCTGTGGCACCCCGTAATACACCTAGCCCGCTCGCACAGGGCCAATATTCCTGGGGTTCGCGTGAAGTTTCACACGCGAAAGGGCCCTGTGCAAGCGGGGTACGTGTATTACGGGGTTCACGGGAAGTCTCACATGCCATTTCAGCAGGGTACATGTATAACTGGGGTTTGCGTGAAGTTTCACACGCAAAAGGGCCCTGTGCGAGCGGGGTACGTGTATTACAGGGTTTGCGGGAAGTCTCACATGCCATTTCAGCAGGGTATGTGTATTTCGGGTGTTCAGCGGAGTACTACATGTGATTTGGCAGTGTGGGTCCTCCCAGGTGTTCCCTCTACACCCTCCACGGACCCTGCAGGCAGCACACACCACAGGGGACTACCCTGAACCCCTGGTCATGCCCCGCAGGCAGCCCATCCACCATGGCCGTGCCCCCCAGCCAAGCCACATGTCACCTTGCAATACTGATCAACAATGCATGTCCCCCTGCACCCCCACCCCCTAGCAGTGCAGGGCACCTGCCAGCATGCCCCCACTCATGTCCCCTTGCACCTCCACCCCCAGCAGTGCAGGCCACCTGCCAGCAGGACCCCGCCCCCACTCATGCCCCCCAGCACCCCCAACCCCCAGCAGTGCAGGGCACCTGCCAGCAGGCCCCCACTCATGTCCCACTCATGACCCCCAGCACCCCCACCCCCCAGCAGTGAAATGCTGATCTCATGACACAAACCAAAATTCAACTATGTACATCAACACATGTCCGTCACACACATACACTGGTTGGCATTGCTTGTGTAAACGCACATTTTCACATGCATCAACCCAATGAGCGAATCCCACACATGGAACTAAAAAATGAAAATGTATTGTTAGTGGAATCAAAAATGAAATGAAAGCATACCAAAATATGAAACATGAAATGAAAAGCATGTGAAAAAGATGATTGACTGAAAATGATAACCAATCCAAAAAAATTTGAAAGAAAAACAGTCCAAAGTCACCCTCTAACAACCAGATTCAAAGGAAATGTAAAACAAAAATCTCCATTGCTTTTTGTTCATGATACAGAAAATAATAGAAATCAATCCATAGTCCAACTATATACAATTCATTGTCCAAGGATGTAAAGAGTCCATGATCCCAACCAAAAACATTGAAACCTACCTACCTACCTACCTAAAAATATAACTATATACAAATTTGTGTGGCATTGTCCATTGACCACAAATAAAAGGAAAACTAAAGGAAACCTTACTCTAAAAACTATTTACAAGGGCAGCGGGCTAGTTCGACGGCTCTCTTTTGGATGTCCCGGGCCAGGGCATCATCGAACTCCTGCTCAATGTCCTAGAGGCGGTCCTCTTCCATGGCCCAGAGGGTTCACAGGGAAGACGACATGTTCTCCTCCAAATCCCTGCGAATTGCCTCGAGGCACTCGGCCTGCCTCAGGGCCCTCCGCATGGAGTTCTCCGCCCTGACCATCGTGAGCCGTGCCTCTTCTGCCTGCTGCCGCTCCGCATTTATGGCATGGCCTAACCGCTGCCACACGGAAGACACTTCCAGTCCTGGGTCCTCCTGCCCTCTGGCCGATGCCTGCCCCTCCGATGTCGAAGGCCCCGAGCCATGATGGCTCCCACCTAGAGCCTGCTCCTGCTGCTGCTGTCCATGTGCCGTCTCTGATGGTGCCTGCACATCCTCCATCAGCTGGTCTCCAGTTGTGGTGTCCATCCCTGCTGGGCCGCCGACTCCCGACTGTGGCAGGGATGTGAGCTCCACCAAGCAGGCTGTGTTGGTCGGGCCAGGTCCACAGGGGGCCCTGGTGGAATCTGGGCCGGAAGACGGTGTGAAGAACGACTGGCGCATAGTCTCCACAGAGGAGGACAGGTCCGCCAGAGTGCGCGACACATGTAGGGACCCACCAATCAGGACGGAGCCCATACGTTTGTGGGACCCCTCAACCACAGGTAGTGGAGAGGCAGATGACATGGCCCTCTCCCCTACCTGCGGACGGGCCTGGGACGGGGCCTCCCTGCTGGTGCATGGTGGTGCAGTCACAGGGTCAGGGACAGCGACATGCACAGGCCCCTCCGCGGTGACCTGTTGTGCCTCCTGACCCTGGCCCTGGACTGCACCACTTGCGCCAGTGGTACTACCCCCTCCAGGCCCCATGTGCGGCTCAGTAGCGGGCTCCTCCTCCTCTGTGGAGACCACCAACCTGGATGTCTCCACACCGTCTTCCGCTATTGGAAGCCCCTGTGGGGGCTCACCCGGCCCTTCCGCCACAGCCGTTGTGGCAGACGCAGCACCAGCCCCCTCGATCCCGGATGATGGTAATTCGTGGGAGGGTGGCTGGGCTTTGCGTCGCCGCCCAGTGGAGGCCTCCCCGCCGCTTGGCTCCACAGCGCCGTCTCTGCCCTCTTCTTCACTTGACGCTGCGTAGAGGGAGACATACAGCCTCTTTACGAATCAGGCGTTAAGGGGTTAACGGTGCCGTAAACGGCGCCGACCCTTAACACCTGATTCCGAGGTCCCTTTGCGCCATGGTGAGTTTAACGCCTGCTTTTTGCAGGCGTTAAAATCCATGGCGCTAAGGGACCATGGTGCTAATTACGCCACCCTCATTTACGGTGGCGTAATTAGCGCCTTCCCCACTCCCATTATGCCCTATGGGGCAAAAATGGGAATGGGGAAGGGTAAAATCGGAAATGGGGATTTACCGTCCCACTCACCTTGGAATGGGGCGGTAAATCCGCCATCCACCATGGTGTAAACATAGTTTACACCATGGTGGTAAGTGTACGACCCAGGCGTTAACTTACCGCCTGGGTCGTAATGAGGCCCATAAAACACATGCATCAGGGTACAGTACAAAATACCCTAGACAGGAAGCACTGTCAAATGTCTTTTCCATCCTGTCATTCCACAACACATGGGTGAATGCACAAAACACACATGCAGAAACAGTCCTGGCGCCTGCAATCAACATCAACATCCATGTAGAAGGGCCCCTGTAAACCAAGATGTTGCCTTTAAAGTCACATGCAGCCATGGCGTTTCAAAGTCACACACACACTTCTCTGGCACACACACATGTGGCACATACATGTACATGACATCAGCACCCATTCCTCACCCACCCTTCATGTCCAGGAACAGAGACAGCCATGCTTTCATGTGTGCATTCCGCATAGAGCTCCCCATGTTGCATTAAAACACATGCACCAACCATGTGGTTCATACATAACTCGTCTCACATGCATGACCATGATGTCCCTGCACACACACATCCACACATGGCCTATGTCACACATACAGGCAAGCATCAGACTAGCAGCACACTGCAACATGCCCTGTCTCACACAGCAATGCTTGGCCACTTACCGCTCAACTCCGGACGGGTCTGCCTCAGAAGGATCTGGGCATGGAGCGCTGGCCCTATGCGTTCCTGGACCCTCATCTGGATGTTACTCATGCGTGCCCGGCCACCCTCCGTGAGGCGCCGGGCCTTGTGGAGGGTCCTGGACCTGAAGTCCTCCCAGCACTTCTTGACGTGCTTGATGTTGCGGGTTGCCACCCCCTCCGCGTTGATGGCAACCACTACGTCGTCCCAGATCCTCTTCCCGTCCTTCCTTGTTGGCGCGTGATGTTCCGAAGAGGGCATCATAATGCCCCAGGACATGCTCCACCAGGACACCAACTTCAGTGGCAGTGAAGCTGGTGGCCCTCTGCCTCTCTGGCTGGGGTTGCCAGTGGTGCCAGATGGAGATGTGCCCGACATGGCAACCCCAGAGGCAGGAGTGGGTGGGCAACTGGGTCCTGGGGCTGGGCTGTGGAGCGATGGTATCCCAGTCGGGAGTCTTCTGTTCCAGCAGGGGTGGACACAGCAACTGGACCCCTGCAGATGGCTGATGTGCAGGGACCAAATAGCAGGGCACGTGGGCAGCAGACAGTCAGGCAGCAGCAGATGGCAGGTGGGAGCGTGCTCAGGGATCTGGGGGGCAGGAAAATGGCCTTTAGGGCAGGAGCGTGGTCTTCCATGTGTGTATGCATGGCCAGCTTGATATGGAGTGATTTGGCTCGTGAAAAAATTGCACGTCAGCGTGTAATTCGAGGAAAGGCCCTTAGCGCGTAAGCGGGTCAGCACACGTACGCGATTTCATTGGACCAAAGGCCCTTAGCGCGTAAGCGCGTCTGTGACGTATCGCGCACGGGTATTGCCCTTTCGCGTGTCAAACTTCACGCGAACCCCAGGAATACACGTACCCCACTCGCACAGGGCCCTTTCGCGTGTAAAACTTCACGCGAACCCCAGTAAAACACACACCACACTCGCACAGGCCCTTTCGCATGTGAAACTTCCCACGCACCCCAGTAATACACGTACCCCACTCGAACAGGCCCTTTCGCGTGTGAAACTTCACGCGAACCCCAGTTATACACGTACCCCGCTCGCACAGGGCCCTTTCGCGTGTGAAACTTCCCTTGAACCCCGTATTACACGTACCCTGCTGTAATCGCGTGTGAGACTTCTCGCGAACCCCAGTTATACACGTACCCCGCTCGCACAGGGCCCTTTCGCGTGTGAACCTTCCCTTGAACCCCATAATACACGTACCCTGCTGTAATCGCGTGTGAGACTTCTCGCGAACCCCAGTTATACACGTACCCCGCTCGCACAGGGCCCTTTCGCGTGTGAAACTTCACGCAAACCCCAGTTATACACGTACCCCACTCGTACAGGCCCTTTCGTGTGTGAAACTTCACGCAAACCCCAGTTATACACGTTCCCCGCTTGGCGTTTGCTGTTTGGCAGCCCTGTAAACTGGTCCAGGGTTAGCGCAGCCCTTTGCCCTGGATTGGGGATTTTGATGGCTTTTCCTTGTGCTAGAGGCGTTCTTGGGGGCGTAACTGACACTGCTGCAGGGTCGCTGTGCCAATCTGCGCCACAGCTGGTTTTGGAGGCTAAAATCCATGAATACGCTGTGCGCGGAAATCGATTTTAGTGCACTCGGCTGGCGCATTTGCACGGGCACACTGTGCGCCAGCCACGTGCGCCACTTTTGTGCAAAATTCTATGAATTACCCTGTTAATCTGAAGTACGTTACATAAAATCTGACCTTTTGTCTGGGATTCCACCGTAAGTAAAGTTCTCTTCATCCATGTGCAATTATTATAAAATTTGCTCTGTTGGTATTTTTCGGCAATTCTCTCTCATCTCGTCTATTATTCTGGCGTTGTTTAAGTCTCAAGAGTACATTATTCTTATCCTGCGTGACAAACATGAATCGATTAAAATATTTGATCTGACAATGTATTGGCTTAAGTGTATTTTGTATATAATAGATCCACACAATTTTAGCTGGATGGTCTTTTGCTAAAATATCACGCAATATGTGAGTTGTTAATTTAGCAGATGGATTCGTTCAAACAGAAGGCAACATTGCTCTACTCTAAGCCTAAATGCATCTGCTATTTGACCTACATTTAAATCATTGTGCATTACAAACACAGAATAAAACAGAGCTAAGTGTAAAGAAAGTTTCAAAAAGATACCCTCTTTTGTTTGCAGAATAGCAGGGTCCTCAAAAACCAATATTTCTTCACCACACAGAACAGCTCGCTATATACACCCTCATCATTGTTTCACTTTGATGTTATCCAAAACGATTATTTGTTCAAAGAAGAGCCCAGCAGAATACACCAGACATGTCTTGTGTGCAGTAAAGTGAGCCCTACCTGACCAAATATCTGAGAACATTATTTCCATATATTTGAAGCTCTTCACCTGCTCCTGTCGAAGTCCCTTTAATGTGATAGCAGGAGAGCTGGTTCTTTTAGCTACCACAAGCAAATGGTCAAACTTATCAGCATTGACTCTTAAATGGCAGCACTTCATTAAATATGCATAACTATGGACATTTAACTGCAACACTTTGGAGGTGAGTGCAGGAATAACCGCATTACTTGCCTAGCAAAGCACTGGTATTGGAATCCCATTTGCCCTTGGATCATTGTATAAAGGTTTAATAAGAGGGGTGGGGGGGGCAGGACACTGCCTTAGCAAACACCTCTTGAAATGTTGTGCATTCTCCATTCTGTCCTCACCATACCAGGTGTCAGTGTCATTGTGCGTTCATTTTAGGATTAATAGAAGATGTGATGGCATATGTAAAATGTATTGTATTTATTTTTATTTATACCCCGAGTTTACCAAATGTTTAAGAATCATCCACAATATAAAACGTTCGACCATTTCAAACGCCAAGGTGAGATACATAAAAGATAAGTAAATAGGTGTTTTAGTAAAACATTTATTATTCAGCAACAATCAGATAAAAGTTAAAATATTCTCCCAACAAATGATCTAAATCCATCCTCAGAACCTATGATTTTTTAAATATAAAAGTCGTCAAGTGACTTTACTGGTGAGTCCAGAAGGGCTTTCAACACTTATGGGGGGTTCAATAAGATTTGAAAAAAAAATTTCACCTGAAATGTGAAAGTAGGAAAGTCCACTCGAGCCAAGTCACACATTCCACACTGCCACCTAGTAGCCATTGCTGGAAGTTCACCTCCAGTTCTGAGCCACAGCATCAAGGCATTGTTGGTATGCAAATTAGCTCAAATGCAAACCTTTTTCTCCAGGAAATTGTTTTTGTCTAAAAGGGCAGTGATACTTTATACATTGCTTAATCAAGCTAAAACAGACATTTGCAAGGATACCAGGACAACCACATACCTGGTTTCACCTTTATTAGGGGTCATCAGTGTAGTATAGTCCTGACAGCCTTGTGGTTGGATCATTTGGCCATGTTTTCACAACACCAAGAAAGTTATGGTGGGTGTAATAAGGTTTGAAAAAACCCTTTCACCTTAAATGTGAACGTAGGAAAGTCCATGTGAGCCAAGTCACACATTCCACATGGCCAAATACAAAAGACAATCAAGAAGACTAGGAAGATGAGGTAGAAGAAGTGCCTACCTCTAGCAAAATAATGGGTGTGGCAGTTCTTTACCACTGTTGGAAATGTACCTAACGTTAAAGCTACCGAAGTGAAATGAACTGAGTGCAACATTGTACTTAGTCGTGAACAAACTGGGCAGTACTCTTATGGGACTTCCTCCATGCGCTGCCACAGCAAATCCAACCACTGCAATGCTCTCAGAAATTCTGTTCCTTTCTTAGCAAATAGTATACTGTCTTCCTCTACCTCATCTTCCTCAACCAATGTTGTAACCACACAGCCTACTTCTGTGGGACACAACATCCTGTGTATATACTGCAACAAACCACTTTGCAGGGGGAGCAATTTCAAAGTGGTTTAGAACCTGAAATCAAGGAGCATGAGAAACACTGACCCATACCTTAGATAATGTGACGTCACTACATATAAGTTATTAATAATTCCTCTTTTAACATATATGAAATAACTATATTTTTTGCAATGCATACTTATGTGAGTCGTTATCAGTAGAGCATACCCCAATAGGCAAATCAGAGTAGACAGTAGTCCTTGCCGAAGGTCAGGCCCTCTGCCCATGGCAAAAAGTTATATCACAATTTTTTGTAATTACGTTTCCACAATTTCAAAAAAGTAAATTACTGGACAGATTTCCAAAAGCATCCTTTCAGGTCCTTGCTGATGCTCCTCATACAACTTTGCTGCAATCCCATCCATCACTCCGGGCTGCAGCCGCAAGCAGATTCTTTTTCCATTTAAACCTAGCGCTTTGGCCATGCCACATGCCCCAATATATAAATCAGAGTAGGCATTTGGCCTTGCCGAGGGCCAGGCCCATTGTCCATACACCAAACTTATATCACTATTTTTTGTTTTTACAATTGGACACTTTGGAAAAATAAAACACAAGACAGATTTGTAAAACCATGCTTTACAGTCCTTGGCGATGCTCCTCCCGCAGGTCTGTTGTCATTCAGTTAAGCACTTCAGGCTGTAGCCGCAAGCAGAATATTTCTTCCCATTCAAACCTAGGGTTGCTGCATATCCCAAAAGAGTACACGATTATCAAATAATTGCAGGGCGGTAGAATGGGCTACATCTAGTAAACATATTCCCATGCTGCTAGTAATAGGGTTCCTTTGTGAATGTGCCCTTCCTTCTTCACGTGTTAGGTTTCGAACAGGAGAGTGACCCCTGTTCAACTCAGCACTGGGTTATTCAATAAGTAACTGTTGTCGTAATGAACCAGTCTTCAACACAATTCTTGATGCTATATTTATTGTTAGAAGTCATCCGACATGTCATTCGACTCTCTAGGGTCTTTCGCAAGGCATGAGGATTGTGGGACAGTCATTGCTGAGAGGCTGTGGAAATTAGTCTGGCATCCAATTCCAATATCTTGTCCCACTATGGTCACAAATAAGGGTGGTTAATGATTTCAAGGGGTGCCCTGGTGACCACGTGTGCACCTAGTACAGCTTGCTTGGTAATTATCTGCTGATTAGGATTGTCTCGGATTGTATGAAGCGATAGTCACATCGATCTGTTGATGCAATCCTGTGTAGCACTTTGAGCTGTAACCAAGGACACCATTTTAGCCACAGGCAGAATATTATTTCCCATTCAAACCTATCCCGATTTTGAAAATTGTAACCACGTAGCCACTCCCTGGTGGCCATGCCCACTTAAACCCCATTGTCAGTCCCTCGTGGTAAGGGCCAGCAGCCGGATTATCCGAGTCATGGCCTTTGGCAAACTGGCCGATGCCCCGGCCCACCGGCTATACCTCAGTCACCAAATCTATATCACTAGTTTTTGTACCTACATTAAGACACTTTTTAAAAAAAAAACACGTACACATTTGCAAAACCATGCTTTCGAGTCCTTGCCAATGCTCCTTGACCAGCTTTCCAGCAAATCCATCCATGTTTTATTTTTTACTTTTTGAAAAGTGTCAAAATGTAGTCATATCATTTAGCTCCCAGTTGACAAAATCAATTCAGACTTTGCAGAGAAATTCAAGGTTCGGTCTATAATCTTTCTAAAAATGTTTGTGCACATTCGTAAAATGGCAACAAAGTTATAACCCATCTAAAAGTTATGAAACCCCCCTCTAATTTTGGCCTCTCTTCACAAAATCTGGGTCTTAAATCTTTTTTGCAAACTTGTGTGCAGATTTGTGAAACAGCACCAAATTTATAAGCCTTTGAAATATTTTGGGACCCACCTCTCAAATTATTTTCCCTCTTGGTAAAATAGCACCAAACTTTGTCGAACCATTGAAGGTCACATCTAGAATGATATACAGTTTCATTGAGTGGTGCTAAAGTTATACGCCATCCAAAAACTGCGATTCTCCAACCCTGTAATGCAAAAATATGTATGGATGCCCCCGAACATCAGTGATGTTCGTGAACATCACAGGGCTGTCCCCAAACTGTTCACGGAATACAAAGATGAAAAACCACCCGTTCTTTGGTTTGATGGCCATATCCCATCGCATCCTCATCACCCCTAACCTCCCCAGAGATTGTTTCATTAGTTTGACAAGTACAATGTTTTGTTTTTAATCTGTTTTTACTGCAATGTTTGCAGACAACGGGCAATGTCTGCAAATCCAACATGGTGGGCGTTTTCCAAAAATATGACGCACCTCACGCTTTTCACCATCCCATCACTGGACACGTCTGATATCCACGAACATCACAGCACCCTCTGAACCAATCAAAGGGCCGTCTGCAGACCAAACAGCAAACTGGATCAGCGGACCGAAACCGGATATAACAAATTTCTTTTACCTACATTTTGGCCATTTAAAAAAATTCTACTGAACAGATTTACAACAAATTTACAAAAGCACGCTTTCAGGACCAAGCCACCGCTCCTGGTGAAAATCCATCCAGCGGTTTGGGCTGTAGGCATGGGCAAATTATTTTTTCCATTTTGTCTATGGGAATAACCACACATTTCAGGAGACCCCCTATAACTTTGTTCACCCTGCACGAAACCGCACCAAACTATGCATAATCAATTTGCCGGTTCCATATACTTTTTTTGCAAGGTTTTGTGAAGATTTGCCCGGGGGGGTGAAGTTATAACCCACTCAATAAGTGCTCTTCCTATAGGTGGAGCAACTTAACCAGAACTACATGGCCACTACCACAGGCCATGTCATACATATATATTTGTATATATGTTAATAAATAATATGTTCAGGTACCTGTGGAGATTTTATCTAATTTGCCTTCAGGAGTATTCGCTAGAAGGAACCCTCGGGTTGACAGGTATTATTGTGTGTTGAAAGGTGCTTAACAAAGTTTACGGGGCAACCATCTGAAGGAGTTAAGATAGCCTACACAAATAGCTTCATAGTGACAGAAGTGAAGAGCTCAGATATGATGGTGGTGTTACTTGAATGGAATTTATTTCAATTACATATCAGTTGGTTAGTCTTAAATATATATATCCCACCATATATAAAAGGAGATAACATTTGAGAAGCCAAGTTGACATGCTGTACTGGAAAATTGTAGGGATAGTTTCCCTCTGTTTAATATCTTGTTAATTGGGGATCTAAATGCTAGATGCCCTGATATGGCCCTTTATGCAAAGAATGAAGTCTTTACTTGGGATTTGGAGGTTCCCCTAGTATAACTTTATAATAAAAAGATAAACATACAAAGGGTGAGAATGGGCTGAGCTGCTGAATGATTGGGAATTAATCATGTTAAATCTTTATGTTGGAGATGATGTCCCTAGATCTTGGTCCTGTTATCAACGGGGTGACCGAATACTCGATAGATTACATTGTGTTTCAAGCTGGTGCATTTTACAAGACCTGTGTTTCAGCAAACACCTATGCTTGACCTTGCCTTTGGAGTTCAAAACCTGCATACATGCTACTTTCTGCACCACTACTTGTGTGCTTGTAGTGAATGGGAAAGAAAATAGGATCATACGGTCCAAAAATAGTAAAGCTGTTATGAACGTATTGGTGGAACTACAATCTTTGCTTTGCAGTTGGCGAAACAGCAACAATTAGCCTTTGGTTGTGTCTCCTGGAGGCTTTTCAGAATATTAATTGGACAACACAGTTTCCCACACAAAGATAGATTGTGCCCTATGTTACTGAAAAACAGACTGTTAAGCATGCTAATTGGATACAAAGTCACAAACATAGCTCCTTCGCCACTGGAATCTTCCCTTCTACGCTGAAGCACTCTCTTGTGCACCTCCTTCTTAAGAAACCCTCAGCTGATGCTTCCTACCCGGCTAACTATCGCCTGACCTCCATCACTCCTTTCCTGGGAAAACTCCTGGAAAAGCTGGCCATCTCCCACACTTCACACAGAATCTGTTTGTTGTCTCGATGACTAGCAGTCTGGCTTGAGAGCAGCCAGAAGCACGGAAACTGCTCTCCTGAACATATGTGAAGACCTGCTCTCCAACCACGATTCTAATACCCCCTCTGTCCTCATTTTACCTGATCTCTCTTCTGCCTTTGACATGGTCAACCATGCCATCCTGCTCAACCGTCTCTGTGATAACATGGGTATCACTTATCAGGCCCTGGCATGGCTGACCTCTTTCCTCTCTGATCAGCCCTCACAGGTCCAACTACGGCCCTTGCTCTCCTCTATTTCTCTCTAGCTGTGCTGTTCCCCAGGGTTCTAACCTCTATCCCTGGCTGTTCAACCAATACCTGTCACGTCTTGCCCACTGTATTGCTGCTCTCTGCCCCAACTTTCAGTGATATGCAGATGACAATCAGCTCATCTTCAGGCTCCCTTTTTCCACCTCTTCTCCTTCTCTCATTTCTGACTGTGTGTCTGCTATCCAGGAGTGGTGTGCCGCCAACAATCTCTGCCTTAACTTAATGCCAGTAAGACAGAGATTCTCCTCATCAGCACATCTGCTCCCTCCTTTCCTGTCACTCTCTGGCCGGCCTCCTTGGCTCTCTTCCTGCTCTAACCGGTGAGGCTAAAAACCTTGGGTGATCTTCGACTCCACAATCTCCTTCTCTCCTCACACCTGTGATGTCTCTAAGAAGTCACACTACCAACTGGACCTCCTCAGAGGTATTCTTCCTTTCCTCTACTTCCCCCAGAAGCTCACTGTCTCCAGAGCACTGGGTCTGTCTTTGCTGGACTACTGCAACAGCCTCTTTCTAAATGTGCCTGCTTCTACTCTGCGCCCCCTGTAACTCATCAAAAACAGGACTGTGAGACATGTCCTTGGTCTCAAGCCCAGGGATTGTATCTCTCCAGCACTGAAATCTCTACACTGGCTACCAGTGGGTGCCCTCTGCATTGTCCACAAGACCTTCTGGGGCCTGGGGCCTCAATACCTCCAACTGTCTCTTCGTACATATCTTCCTTCTCGAGCTCTTCGCTCCTCCACCTCCAACTTCCTCCGGGTCAGTCGCTTCTCCAAGCAACGAGCTGGTGGTAGATCTCTTTCTTCAGCTGGGTCCTAACTCTGGAACAGTATCCCTGCCTCTCTGAAACCTGAGGAGAACCATCTCTGGTTCCGGAAGCACCTCAAGACCTTCCTCTTTGCTTCTGCTTTCTCTCTTCCTCTCCCTTGCTGAACTCCTGGCTGAAACTGCACTGGTCACCTGGCTACCCTCTGATCTCGGGCCCAGGTACCCTCCCCGCCAGTTGCACAACTGCACTGCCCCCCTGGCAACCCTTGCACTTGGGGTCTGTTTTCTGTATCCATACAGTCACCCTACCAACACTTGGACACTTGATGTCTGCACTTCCCTTGCACTTGACACCAGTTGGCCGCACTTTTTTTTTATTTTTTACTGTTATTTTCACTGCCCCCTCCCTTTTCCCCTCACACCTTTCCACTCAACCTCCCTACACTTGTGTGATCTCAATGTTACTTGACCTAGTAAGATCATTGTCTCTCTCTTCCTTTTGTTCCCCCTCCCTTGCCTCTTCGGGGCTTGAAACACTTGTGTATAGGCGCGTTATAAATGATATATCATATCATATAAGATCATATCATATCATATCATAGTTTTAGACAATGGGCCTAATTCACACAATGTTTTCCAACAGTGTTTTCCCATAATAAAATGCTTCTGTGAATTAGGCCCATAGTCCCATAGTCTGTGACTTTTGGATAACAACAGTGATCTTCTGGAAATTCAGTGTATATGTGTAAGGAAGAACTAGTTAAAATTACATAAGACACTTATGTACACTTCGAAATGTCAGGGCCTACTTCAGGCCATCACTCCTCCAAATTTTAATCCCTCTTTAATGGTAAGCAAGTAGATCATCAATAGATGCAGGTATTCCTACTGGGGTATGCACCTGGTGATTTACAAGCAGAAGTCGGATCCCATCCGCATCCTTTTCTTCTTCTATTATCTTATAATAATTGCTTTGAAAACATCTAAACTTTCTTATCTAAAAGTTGCAGTAGCACACACCTTTGTCAATACATAATCCCTATTCTGCTCCATGCTAATATTTTCTATCTCATGTGTCATAGCCAAAGTTTGCTTAAAGTGCCACAACCACAAAGATAAAAACATGACATTTCTTCTTATCACTAGGTTGATTGATCACACTGTTAAAACAAACCACCTTCATCAATTCTTCAATGCAGACATCAAAATCTGATTCATTGATACTCAGAGAATCAACCCAAATTAATTCTACAGGGCTTTTTGTATTAGGGGTATATGGTTTGGTACACTTAGGTAGTTGTCTTGGGGTATTTGTGTGTAGCATCAATATTCCAGACTTGCACAGAGGGAATTTCTATGTCTGGAGAATAAGATCATGAATATGCTTGTGGTTTTGTCCAGGAGTATTTGGTCACAAAACCAACTGACAAGAAAAGTTTTCTAATTGTATATATGAGGATTTATGAGCCAAGCAGGTAAGAATTCTAGACCCCATTGGGTGTCCTATACCTTCAAGCACCTATAACCAGAACATACAACTTGTCAGTGATTGGAGATAATGTAAACCTATATAATTTTAGAGAAAAACTCAGAAGAGCGAAGCTTACACCCAGTTTTATCGCAAAATAGAGTATTATTTATCAACCAAAAATATAAACAATAACATCAATACAGAATATCATTCCAATTTCAAATGCACTATGAGAAATAATTTGCAGCAAACATCTTGATTGAAATATGATAAACAATGTCTAATTACTATTGTGTTCAGAACCAGCCGGCTACTGTGCAAACGTGCTTTGCAGGTTCTCACTCCATGCCCGGAAAATAAAATCAGTTTTTTTCTTTTACATCTGAATTTGGATCCAAGCCCTGCAGTTGCTGTCCAGGGAACATGAGCCGATGCCTTTGGGCACTACGGTCTCCTACTTGGATTCAGGCCACAGCGACCTGTCTCCCTACTAAGGCTCCAGGTAGGGCGTGTCGTGAGGGAAACGAGCCCTGTGTGTTTTCCAGCAGATGACACTGGGCCATCGCGGGCTGCAGGTCTGTGAGTATGGGTGCATGCTGAGACTGCTTCTACAACCTTGGTCCCACAGTGTGAGCTGCCGGCACCCACAGTGGTGCCGGAAGATGTCAGCGGGTCCCTGACCAGTTCGCTCTGGGGCTGGGAGGCTGCATGGAGGGGCCGTGGGCAGTCCGACACCTGCAGGAGTCGCCGTTTCTACTGGTAACATCCTTTCTCCCCTCTCCTATAGTAGCCTGGAAGCCGATCGTGTATTTCCATTTTTTTCTGAATAGGAACGAGGAGGGGAGAGATACTATATGTGTGCCTGTCAGAGATGTCATTTCACCAAAAAGCCAGGGGTTTCAGGAGTGACATCACACGGCCCTTGAGCTCCCAATGACATCACAGGAAGTGATGACATATGGACCCTAAGTTACATCACAGGAAGCAATGTCACTTGAGCCCACCCCAAAATTACATCACAGGAAGTGGTGGCACACATCCTTTCACCACTTTACATCATAGGAAGTGGCCTCACATAGCATCGTCAGCCAGCTCACTATGGAAAATATGGTTACGATATAACTGTAATGTGACATACATTTCATACAAGAATGGATGATTATATGTAGCATTATTATCAGCGTGTCAAGATCCATGTTACCATGGGAAGTGTGTGAACCCAAATGGCCTCTTTATGTGGGTCTGCGCTGTTATTTCAACATGACTACACAGCGAAATCACATTCTGGGGGGAAGAGGGAGATAGGTGGGTGTAAGCATGGGGGAAAGCCAGGAAAGAAGTCTAGAGGGGAATAGTTAACCACCCACGTGTTCTTATGGTCGATGGCATCCACAGTCTTCAATAATCTTGGAATTTATCTTGCCATTTTTTCTGATTCGACAAGTTACCTTCAGGGTTACCTCTCACTAGGATGTGTTGTGTTGTACTGTTTGCGGTTATTTCATGGGCTTCAGTATTCCTGCAAAAAACAGCCAGACGTCTGCGATATTCTTGCCCTTCAGAACCTACAGAGAAGTTTAAAATGGGTTTGATTAGTGTCTTGGCAAATACTGCTACCTGAACATCTTCTTGTAGCTCTTCAAAGTGCTGGTATTACTCAAGAGGAACAAAATATTAAAAGTTCTTATTTTTATATGTTAAATAAGGAGAGTGGGACAAAAACCTATGTATTTAGCCAGGAATTCTATAGGTCGCGCATGAGACCGACTGTCTCAATGTAACCATTGCTATATCGATTTCATTTTTCAGGCACATCACGGTGGGCAGATATTGTTTGATTCTAAATGTAAAGTCAGCTTTTTAGTCACTTTTTAAGGATAACATATTGTGTTGCATGTTCTCTGTTTGCATGCCCACACCTGAACATAGCTAGACTTTTCTGGATTCTGTTTTATTAAAGACCACTATTAATAATATAAAGCTCTACATTTCGCGTGACATGGTTGCCCTTCGTACAAGGGGAGTTGATGGAGGGTGAGTGTTAATGCAATGCATCATTTGGATGTACGGTTCTGTGTGCATTAGTTTACTTTAAGTATTGTACACGCAATTTTAGGTTCTTACCAAAAACAGCACAGCAGGTCAGACCACAAGGAACAGACACTTTGCAGTGACAACACAGACTCACTGTCACCTCCCCCAAAATAAGGTAGTAAGTTAATTCCCAGTTTCCACATGTTCCTCTCTAAGACTAGCCCTTGGCATTGAAGGGTGGAACGGTCAAATTGCACCCGCATTTTTTTTATCATCAGGGGTCTATTATCTAGGCTGTGAATGAGTCCATATTTTGGACCCCTTACCGTTTGTCCAGAAGTAAAAGCACCTAACTATGGCTATGCAACCAATAGTACACACTGCAGTCTACGCAGCAATGTCTGCTCCCTTCGCATACCGGCCATAACCCCTATTTTTGATCAGGTGCAGGTTTACAATGGGCCTCATTAGGAGTTTGGAGGTAGCCATGCCGTTTTTAGCAGGATGGCTATCCCCAAACCGGGTACCGGGTCTGGGTTCCAGAAATAGGGAATTACCGGGCCATGGCGACTTTGCCGGGCCTGGTAATTCCCATTCTCGGGACCCGGACCTGGTACATCCCCATTCCCATTTGAGCCCCCATAGGGCTCAATGGGAATGGGGAGGATGCTAACAACGGGCCCGTTAATCACGCGCCCGTTGTTAGCATCCTGGTCTGCTAGCGGGTCGAGCTAAGGACGCCTGGTCTGACCAGACGTCCTTAGCCGGACCCACTGCAGACCTCGTAATCGGGAGGCCTGGAATGAACGGTGCCGGTCCCTTACTGGCACCGTTCTTTCCGTGGCTGCCTTCCTCGTAATGAGGCCCAATGTCTACACATTACGTTTAGGTTTTCAGGAAACACCTACAACATCACCGTTGCTGGTGCGCCTCTGCAGTAGAGCCTTTTCTCACCCCTTAAGAGCAGGAGCAGCAAAGGTGGCAGGGGGAGCGCACACTGTCGCATGTCGAAACCTACTGAAGAGGATGTTGCTGAAGCCATCCCAGGCACAGCCCGTATAGTCCCATAATGTTCTTCATTTCAGTAAGGGCCATAAAGCCTTTCCCAGCATCTAAGGACAATATCCCAGCCCTCGTCAGGTGCACTGGCATAACGGGGGCCCCTGCAGCCCCCGCAGTGCAGTGGGCCCCGCTAGCAGATGTCCTGGGAGGGGGTCCTCCCAGGAATGCACTCTGCATTGATAAAGAAATTATTTCTGTGACAGAAATAATTTCTTTATGAAGGAAGAGCGACTACAAAAAGAATCTTTCTTTTTGAAGTCTGAGGGCTCCCCCACCCCATGACATGTAAGACCCCAGACTGGAGGCCTCCGTGTCATGGGGTGGGGGGAGCCCTATGACTTCAAAAAGAAATAGTTTATTTTTGAAGTCACTCTGCCTTCATAAAGATATTATTTCCGTTATGGTTCGGTCCTTAACGGAAATAATTTCTTAGTGAAGTCTGAGTGACTTCAAAAGAAACAATTTCTTTTTGAAGTAATAGGGCTGCCCTCAACCCTGTGAGGTGTGCATGTGTGAGTGTATGCTGAAAGGGTGTGCACTTAAATGTGTAGGTGGCTGCCTGTGTGAGTGTATGGTGAAAGGGTGCACACAAATGTATGGGTGGCTGGGTGTGTGTGTGTGTGCGTAAGCGTGAAAGGGTGCACACTTAAATGTATTGGTGGCTGCCTGGGTGTGCCTGCATGGTGAAAGGGTGCACACTTAAATGTATGGATAGTTGCTTGGTTGTGCCTGTATGGTGAAAGAGTGCACACTTAAATCTATGGCTGGCTGGGTGTGAGTGTGTGTATATGGTGAATGGTGTGTGTTCAGGGGTGTAACAAAACCTACATTTCGGAGGGGCTACTCCTTCAAATCTTGAGAGAGGCGCTAAGTTCACGGGCGGTGGGGGCATCTAACTTCTTTACGAATTTTAATGAGACTATTCTAGTGCAGAAGCAGTTTACCCTCTCCTTTAAGTCTGAAAGCACCCAGTTATTGACTGCTGTGAGAATGAGCGGTCTCCTGTTCCCTCTGTACCCTTCCAATCACTCCCCTGGCATGCAAGTACTAAACCCACATCACGATTTAAATAGCCTAAAAAATGTGCCATTTGAATGCAGGTACTAACAGTGAAATGCTTTATGTTAGTAATTGCTGGGCCCTTGTTAACCGCGAAACCCGGTGCTGTTTTACACCTGTGTTTTGTTCTGTCTGGCAACAGCTCTGAAGGTCAGCCAGGTTGAGTCAACATAGCCCAAAAATCCAGGGGGGGTGGGGCCGTGCTGAAGCCCAGTCAATTCAATGGTGTTACGCCAATACTTGTTTTTAATTCCCTGATTACTTATTGGTAGTCGTCATTACTCTTAGCCCTATTCTTCCTCGTCCCTGTACTTGTGTATGAGGCAGTACTTGTGTATGAGGCACTCTGCCTCATACACAAGTACTGGGATGAGGAAGAGGTACATGGAGGTACTGCCTGATTTAGCTACCTGTAATCTTTATTACTAGTCCCACTCGTCCTCATCCCAGTACTTACCTATGAGGCAAGGAGCCTCATACTTAAGCTCTGGAACAAGGAAGAGGGATGTAAAGGTAATTCCGGGTCAAGGAGCTGATTTTGGAGGTTGGGGTAGGGGGTGGGAAAGAGAGGGGATGTGTGAGGTTGGGATTGTGCGATACATCATAATGGTTGTCCATGTCCAAGCTAAGCAGGCATTATATGTGATATTAGTGGCTAGAGAGGAATTTTGGTGCAGCCAGTCTAGTCATTCTTCAATATGGAATTACTTTTTTTACTGTACATTTCTGATAAAGCAGCCCTGCTAAGTGTAATTACCTGGCTAGACTGGCAATTGGTTGCTGCCAGTCTAGCCATTTCTTACTGCAGCATTGTATTCTTTTTTGGGCATCTGTGATCAAATTATATGATATGATATAAGTTATTTATAACATGCCTGCACACACATGTTTCTAGGCAAGACAAGAGAGGGAAGATAGAGGGAGGACAAGGCAAACGCTCTAACTACGCCTTGTGTCATTCAGATCGTGCAAGTGTGAGAATGAGAAATGCAAGGGGAAAGAGAGGGGGAAGTGCAAGGAAGAGGGGAGGCGAAAACAGGGCAGTACTTCTCTGAGTAAGTGGAGCCAAGGCAGTGCAGCTCTGGGTAGTGCTAGGAGATCAAGGGACTTTAGGGTTACAGATACAGCCCCTAAATGCATGGTAGGCCCGGGGGCAGTGCAAGGGTGACTGATCAAGAAAGAGCCTGGACTCAGTGAAACTCTGAGGGTAGCCAAGCAACCAGTCGGTGCAGCAGACAGGTCGGTCAGGTAGGTTATCAGGTGAGGGAGAGAGAGAAAGCAGAGGAGAAGAGGACAGCGTTGAGCTGCTTCTGGAATTTCAGTTGGTCCGCTCAAGTTCGAGAGGGGCAGGACGGCCATTCCAGAGGGAGGCACATGCAGAGGAGAGAGATCTACCCCCACTCTCTGCCTGGCGAAGCTTCTAACCCTTAGAGAGTTGGAGGTAGCTGGGGGAAGGGCTCAAGAAGTAAGGTATTTTGAAAGAGACTATTGGATGTAGTGTGGGCCCCGACCCCAGAAGCCTTGTAGACAATGCAATAGGTCTTGAACTTGATCCGTGCAGCCACGGGGGGCCAGTGGAGACATTTTCTGGCTGGAGAGATAGGATCCCTGGGCCAAGGATAAGTCTTGCAGTCCTGTTCTGGATTAGTTGCATAGGGCAGAGAGTAGAGGAAGGCAGATTGAGAAAGAGGCTGTTGCAGTAGTCCAGCCTCGAGAGAAACAGGGCTCTGGAGAATGTGAGCTTCTTGGGGAAAGTGAGAAAGGGAAGAGTCCCTTTGAGGAGGAGCAGCTGGTAGTGGGACTACATGGCGACATCCAAGATGTGAGGAGAGAAAGAGAGAGTGGAGTTGAAGATGACACCAAGGTATTTTGCCTTGCAGGAAGGCGAAGGAAGAGAGCCCAAGGTGGGCGGCCAGAGTAAGATAGGGAAAGCAGGGGCAGGGGTCCCAATGAGAAGGATCTCTGTCTTTGTTTGTTTGTTTGTTTGTTTGTTTGTTTGTTTATTATTTATACAGCGCGCCACACCCTGTGGTATCTGGGCGCTATCCAAGACAGTTTATGATACATAAGTACATATGAAAAGACATTAACACAGAGTAGAATATAGGCAGGTAGTAGAATCAGTGTAAACAAAATAGCAGTACAAAACAATGGCTGTAAGAACAGGAAAGTTAGGGGTGCATAGATATATATGTCAGTGAAGGGGTGATACATAAAGGCAGTTACTGGCATGATTAAGACAGTAATGGATCTGAGACATCAGGTTTATAAGCTCAAGCATTGTATTCATTGTCCTTAGTGGGGAGCCATCTTTTGGTATTAGACCTGAAGCTGTGTAGGTTGAAGTCAGTACGTAGGCTAAGTGCGAGGGCATTCCATGCAAGGGCTACTTGTACTGGGAAGCTGGTGCCTCCGCTCTTTTTAGGTTGAAACACAGACAGATGATGCAACGGGAATTGGCTGATCTCGTAGGTCTGGAGGATGTTTTTAGAGTGATTTTGTCTATGAGGTATTTGGGACAAGCGTTACGAAGACTTGTTTAGGAAATGTGGTCCTTTCTTGGGATGCCCAATGTGGAGTTTGTTTATTACTTGTTTATTTGCTCGTGCATATAGAGCATTGCAGTAATGAAGTTTAGACAAGATTAGTGCTTGTGCCAAGATCATGCGGCTATTGGTAGAGAGATCAGTTTGCAGGTATAGGCAGTAGCTTTTGCAGTGGCGATCACTTGTTTCTTGAGGTTTAAGGCAGTATCGAGGTGGAAGCCTAAGGTTTTAGTTTCCTTGTCCATAATGACCAGGTTGCCATCTATGTTGAATGAGGTGTATTTAGGGTTGAGTTTTTTTTAGATAAATAGGGGCGCCTAGCATGAGAATTTCAGTCTTATCGTCATTCAGGCACAGGCTATGGGTGGCCATCCATGCCTGAATGATGAGGTAGATCTTATTTAGTAGGTCGTTGTCCGAGTCGTAGTTGCCAGATGGAGGGATAAGTATCTGGGTTTCATATGCATAGTTGGTGTAGATGACACCCAAATGGTCCAGGATGTCGAATAGAGGTTTGGTAAACACATTGTATAGTGTAGGGGAGACGCAAGAGCCTTGAGGAACGAAGCAGGTGATAGGGATATGGTCTGATGCATCTGAGGCAGAGAATACTCTCATCAATCTGTCATTTACGAAGGATTTGATCCAGGTTGTAGCCTCAGGGGAGAAGTTTGCTGCAGATGATAGATGCTTACAAAGTATGTTATGGTCGACCAGATCAATGGCTGCAGAGAGGTCTAATAGTAAAAGTAGTGTGCATTGTCTGTTGTCTTTTATTAGGTCTATTTGTGTTTTTAGATCTAGTAGTACTGTTTCAGTCCCATGAAGGGGTTTGAATCCGTATTGTCTTTGCCCTAGGAGATTGTTGACCTCTCGTTAGGACTGGATTTGGAGGTAGGCTGCCTTAGCAATGATTTTGAGAAGGAAAGGGACTGTAGTTATAGGCCTGTAATTTGTTGGGATGGTAGGGTCGAGTGAGGCTTTTTTAAGCAGGGGTAACACCCATGCGTTCTTCAGGTTAGAGGTAACCTGGCATGATTTAGAGGAGGCGTTTATTAGCCTGGTGATGAAAGGGGTGAGATCTCTAGCTGCATCTTTTATAATTTGGATAGGGCAGATGTCACCTTGGCAGCGTGAGGGTTTCAGAGAGTTAATGAGTTTTGCGACCTCTGTGGTAGTGACTTGGGCAAATTTGAATTTGGGTATAGTATTGGTAGGGATAGTGATGTCCTGGTTCTGAACTATGGCGATGCCATTGACGTTAAGCCTCGTAGAGGCAATTTTCTTTTGGAGGGTGGTAATTTTATTAGCCAGGGCGTTTTGGATGCTGGTACACCAGGCTTTGTTTTTCGAGTGAGAGTCATCAGGAGCGTGATTCTAGTTCCCTTAGGATTCCAAATAGTTCCTTGATACTGGAACTGGCATTTTGGATCCTATCGTTGTATGTTTCCTGTTTAGTTTTTATGATCTCTGCTTTATAGCAGCCCGATATTTCTGTGACTATGTCTTTGTTCTATTTGGAAGGTACGTTTTTCCATATGACCTCACATTTCCTTTCTTCTTACCTCAAGGCTTTCAATTGTGGTGTATACCAGGTGTTGAGGTGATCTCTGGGTTTACGCTTATGGAGTTTCAGAGGAGCAATGGCATCTAAGGCCACGGTCATGGTATGGTTGAAGAGCTCTATTAATTCCTCAGGATCTTTGCAGTTGTTAGTGTCTAGTATCAGGATCAGTTGGGGGGCTAGTTTTTCAGCTGTAATATTACGCTTGTTTCTAGTAAGTAGTGGAGGCGCAATGGACTTAGTTTTCGGGGATGGATGGTCAGCATTAATGGTGAAAGAGATGAAGGAGTGGTCAGTCCAGGATTGTGGTTCAATGGCAGTGATTGCAGTGGCACAGTTATGGTCTGCCAACCAATCCAGTGTTCGTCCTTTCGTCTGGGTAGGTTGGTTAATTCTCTGTGTGAAGTTCAGTTCACTTAGGGATTCTTCCAGAGATTTAGCAGACTGGTCGTTAGGGTCAGATAGGCCTAAGTTAAAGTTTCCAAGTATTTAGATTTGTGACTTGGTTTGGTATTGTCATTAAGAAATGAAATAATGTCCTCCTCAAAGTCTATGTGTATATGAGATGAATGGTGAGGGTGCTGGTGTGGGAGGCTGTTATTTTGGCTATGAACAATTCGCATGATTTAAGTGACAAGGAAGTTGACGGTCTGAGTGCCAAGTTGGATCGAGCTATGAAAGTAACGCCTCCGCCTTTGCCATTTTCTCTGTCTACTCGGGTGATGGTGTAAGAGTCTGGAATGGCTAGCATGAGAGATGGTCCTGCGGCGGCATGAAGCCAGGTCTCTGATTACTGCTAGGAAATCTAGGTTGTTGTCTTTGATTAAGTCAGCTATGTCAGTTGCATGTGCAACTACAGATCTTGTGTTTATAAGTGCACCTTTGATCAGAGAGGGTTTTATTCTTAGCTGGGAGGTGAGGTATGTTCGGTTGGGCCGTGGGTGCCAATGGGTTGTTGCAATTTAGTTTCCGTTTTTTTGGTAGCGAACAGGTGCTGGTGGAGCATGGTAAGCTCCAGTGCTTTAAGTGGCCCGGGGCCTGCCGGGGCAAGGCCCCGGCAGCCTCCAAAAAGTGGGGCTGAGCTGGGGGCCTGCCGGGGCCCCTGGGTCCCACCACGCCATGGCAGGAGGCATTATCTCGCCGCGGCCGCAGCCGCGACGGAAGATGCGCCCGCCAGTTTAACGTTAGGGAGCTGACAGAAGTGCCAGCCAGTCACAGTAACGCTGTGACTGGCTGGCACTTCCGTCAGTCACTGTAACTTCCTCTGATGACCCCTCATCTGAGGGGTGATCAGAAGAAGTTAGTCCCTTTGTTTGCATTCGCCAGGCCACTGACCCTCAGTGAACCCGCGGGCTCCATGATCTAATATGCAGATTAGATCACGGAGCCTGCGGGTTCACAGAGGGTGAAAGACACCTCGGGCTCTGTGATAGAGATCACGGAGCCCGAGGCGCCTTTCTCCGTAGGCAAAGCTTTATAATAGATGCCTTGAATTGTCTACGTTTCAAGACATCTTTTAGAAACGTAGAAATATTTCTATGTTTATAACAGACGGCTTGAAACGTACACAATTCAAGGCATCTTTTATAAAGCTTTGTCGACGGACAAAGCCACCTTGGGTTTGTCCGTCCACAAAGCTTTATAAAAGATGGCTTAAATTGTGTACGTTGCAAGCCATCTTTTATAAACATAGAAACATGTTACAAGTGTCTATGTTTTATAAAAGGTAGCTTGAAAAGTACACAAACCATAGTAAGGTAAGCACACAAGTGTGCGTAACTTAATATGGTTTGTGCACTTTCAAGCCACCTTTTATAAACATAGAAATATGTAACATTGCTATGTTTATAAAAGAAGGCTTGAAAAATACACAAACCATAGTGGTACGCATACAAATATATAAATGCTCAAAGACATTTATATATTTGTTTGCGCACCTTACTATGATTTGTGCACTTTTAGGCCACGCCCACAATGGAAGCCACGCCCCCAAACGAGGGCCCCCCCTCAATTTCTTACCCCACTTAAAGCACTAGTAAGCTCTGCAAGGAACTAGGGGACGTATTGAGGATGGGTAGATTCTTTTGATACATGTTGTCTAGAGGTGCCTCTATAGTGAACCTAGAGGCAAGTCTATTATTTCTATGGATGCCCCGGCAAGGTTGATTCGGAGTCGGCTTGGTAGCAAACCGCTCAATCCATTGCACACAGGTGAGTGTGGAAGGAGTGTTATAGTTTTTTAGTTTTGTTAGATAATTTTTTCAGGTTTGGAGTTAATTTGGGTAGGGATGGGGTGGGTTTGATAGAGTCCGAGAGCATGGTTACTTGTGGGGGGGGGGAGTGTGTTTGGCCTTGCAGTGGAAGGACATTTTCATAGTGACAGCTAACATTGTTTTCCCGGTAGGGGGAGACTTAATAGTGCAACAATGATAAGCTTAAGGAGAATCATAGTGGGGTCACTTGCTAGTAGGTCTAACGCAGGTTATCTGCTGCCAAAGGTAGCGCAGGTAGAGGCCAGCTCAGCTTAACAGGAGGAGGCAGCTGATGTTTAGGAGATAACCATATGGTGATGAGTGTGGATTGTCAACATAGGCCAAATAGAGTGAACAGCAATTAGCCTCTAAAGGGTGGTCCATGCTAGAAGCATCATACAGTAATGTCACAATGCCAGTTTAAGATCACAGGTGCGGTATGATAGGCTTGGCACAGATTGTCAGATAAGGTACAAGGCAAGGCTAAGAGACAGTTGTCAAATAATGTACAATATATGCTCAATCTGCAATGCATCCAAAGTTGTAATGTAGATCATGATACAGTTATTAGTTCAAAACCAACATTAGACGAAAAGATGGGTTGTGACGGGCAACGAGATCGTCTGCTCCAGAGCGGATTCAATGTGCTCTCAGTACATACGAAAAGGGTAATGGTACGGTATAGAGGTAGAGTGCCCTCAGTACGCAAAGACAGATAGCACAGATAGCAAATGCACGATTATAATAAAAAGACGTCTATCCGCCAAATTGCTTATAATATATAGACAATGTTCGTTATGTGCAGCAGTGTTTATAGTTGGGTTGGAACTCTAGGTAATATTGGTGAGCTCAGCTATATAATTTGCAATTGTAAATGCCCACAGCAGTATTGCCAGAGATTGCAATAACAGTTCCTAGATGCTGTTAGAGTCAGTGTCAATATTGGTAGCTATGCTAATCCTCTAGGCGTATCATGGTGATGGTAGAAAGCTGTTTCCATTGTTGCGCTTACAGAGGCACGGGAGAAAGTTATAGCAGACTACTCAGTTGCTCGGCGTGTAAACAGTGCTATTGATACTAGGCAAATAAGGAGACAGTGGTACCATGCTAATCAGTGGATATAGCATTAATTTGCGCTGATGCAGTACGAGATCGTGTGTAGGTTCCAAGTAGTCTAACTGGACAATATCAGGGATCATGATGTTGACATGAAGTGGCATAATCAAATATATGAATAGATACAATGATCTTACCTTGTGGGATGGCATCTAAAAGGAATCTGGCCCCACATGCGCCACAGTGCGCAAACAGGATCAAAACAGATGCTTTTCTCTGCAGCGCTTCTCTTGTAGGCCACCGGCTTCCGCCTGCCGGCGGATGAGCTTAGTTTTAAAAGCTGCTGTTGCTAGGCAGCAAGTAAACAATAATACTGAGCAGCCATTTTGGGAAGCGTGCAGCTGATTTCGTCAGCCCGTGTGTTAAAGGAACACAGGTGGGCCTGCAGTGTGGTATGTAGGGGATCGTAGGCCAAAGGAGCTTTCTGGGGCATGGATGCAGGAAAAAGGAAAGGGTATGTTAAACCTTATTCCTATAATACCCCCTTGTTATGAATATTGGCCTAAGCCCATTCTCATTGCATGGAAAACCGCGTCTGAAATGTTTTGGTATTTGATCAACTTCGCTGCCATTTTAAGAATCGTGCGCCATTTTGATTTCAACTCTTGTTTTGTGTTCTAAAATGGTGGACTGTGTTTTCGACCTGCAGCTGAGCCGAACGACCTTTGAGTTTTGTTAATGTTTAGGCTGACCGAGAGCAAACTGTTTGTTCTATGCAAAGACACCCTGTGACTCGTATGAACTACAATCCAAGTGTTGTTTGCACTCACAAGCCTCATCCTCATATAAACAACGAGACAATGTAGAACAAACGCAGATCATATTCTTTTGCTGAACTGCATTGAAGCGATTCTTGAAACAAGGCTTACTGTGGATCAGAGAACCAACACCACTATTGTAACTTCATGGACATGCAAACTTGTTAGATCCGTTGTACAACATTGTAATATGTGTCATGTGAACTGGGCACAAACCCTAGCATGTAACTTATTAGTTTGGAGATGGGCTGGACAATGTTTTGAAAACTGTATAAAAGTGTCCATGTTAAGATGTCCAGCACTCTCACCCCTCACTGTGTCTGCTGGTACACACTGCGAGTTGTTTGGAGCCAGATAGCTATCTGTTTGCTTTGACTCTGTACAGAATAAAAGATACTTGTATCTTTTTGACCTGTGATTGGTGTATTTCATTTTGTGTTACTAAGCCTTGAAATTTCTTTGGTCTTTCAGGTAGTGGCATGAGGATTGTGCTCACCTCTTAATGGCACTAAGGCAGATATTGTTGGAGGCGCACCAATCCTGAATTGCGTATAGAGAGTCAGGAATGAGCGAGAGAGGAGAGGAGCCTGAAGGAAAGCTAAGTGTCATTGGCATAACATTGAAAGTTAGAGGATAAGGTAGAGATCAGGTGGGCCAAAGGGGCCAAGTAGAGGTTAAAAACCAGGGTGAGAGGATAGAGTCATGGGGAACACCACAGGTAGAAAGAGAAGTGGTGGAGAGAAAAGGGCCAAGTTGGACCTGGGAGGGGCAGTCCAAGAGGAAGCAGGTCAGCCACTCCAGGGCCCGATCCGTGATACCCAGTTCTCACATAGTCGATTGATCAGGAGGGCGTGGTTGACTGTGTTGAAAGAAGAGGAAAGATCAAGGAGGATTAGGAGAGAAGGAATGCTGGAATCAAGGTTAGAGAGCAGATCTTCACAAGTGTTCAGGATAGCAGTGTCAGTTCCTCTGGCAGCTCTGAAGCCAGACTGATGGTCATGGAGACAAGATTCAGTGTGGAGAGTAAGCTGGGAGATGGCCAGCTTTTCCAAGAGTTTGCCCAGGAAAGGGGTGATGCAGATTGGGCGATAGTTTGTCAGGCAAGTAGGATCAGCAGACAGCTTCTTGAGGAGTGGGTGCACAAGGGAGTTCTTCAGGGGAGAGAGGAACGTTCCAGTGGGGAAAGAGTGATTACAGAAATCAGGCCACGTTGGGGCGACGGTGTCAATATGGTCGTTGATGGTTCTGGAGGAGCAGGGGAGCACCTGTTTGGATGATACTTTCATAGATCCTACTTGTCTAGAAACTTCATCAGGTGTTGTCAGAGAGAAAAAAAAGGAGAAAGGAGGAGGAGAGGTAGAGATGGCGATAGGGGGGCCGAGAGAGGAAGAGGAGATAGAGGACAGGATGTCCTGAGTATTAGCAGAGAGGTAAGAGGCCAGAGCCATACAGAGGGTCTGGGAGAGAACAAGAGAAGAAGAAACCGCAACAGGATGAACCAGTTCCTTGCAGATTATAAAGAGTTCAGCAGTGTTGTTAGAGACCGCACAGACCCGGACTTGAATCTATGGTCTCTTCTTAATAAGTGTTATTACTTCGACTGGCATTTTGGTGCAACCAGTCTAGGTATGTCTAAATGTGGCCTGGCACACTTTACTGTAATCTTATTACATGTCTACTCTGGTCTACATTGTGCAGCCAGTGAGACCTGTTTTCAATGTGGCATGGCATTTTTAACAGCAAAGCATTAATGTTCCTGTGCACTGTTGGTGACTTGCATGTATTGGATGGGTGTTACCCTACATAACAATTGCAAACACTCTAGGCTTTTTAGCCAATTTTTCTCATAAAGTGTGCTGTATATTGTATTAAAACACATATTTATATATTTCTCCTAGTACAGTGTGCGTCATACCCCTTCAGCAGCACATTTGTGCATATTGTGCAAGCGTGATAATCTAGGCCGGCTCAGAGTGTGGCACGACCCGTGATTTGTTGCCGAGTTGGGGGTGGGGCCCTCAGCATGGCTCGCGGTGGAGCCCCCACATTTTGTGTTAGGTCAGTGCTCAGGAGCTGCAGGAATTAGGTGACCTCTCAGCCATCCTTAACGTTCCTCGCTTCAGTTTGGCTTTCTCAGTACCTAAACACCAGATTCCCACCACATAGGTGCTATGCCTGAAGGAAACACTCTTGCAAATTAAATATATCTTTCTCAGTTTATGTGATCCTCTGTCATAGTCCAACGTCTATATATGCAGGCCACCCTGACAAGAAATCCTGCCACCCACCATGACGAGAACATCTGGGTACTCCTCTCTGTCTGATCCTGGGCAAATCAGTGTATCTCGCTGGGCGTCATCACCCATCATTGGGAGGAATTAAAAAGTGATTTAGTTCACTGGGTATGCTAGTCAAAACAAGATTGAATCATAATTTAATAGTCCATAGTGTTAATCTGCATTCCATATATTCTAGCAATAGTGACCATTCACATATAGTAATCTGTATCTTTGCACATCGTTGCTAACTTCTTGCAGATGCTACGGAGAACCACAATAATGAACACTAAAAATGGCAAACACAAACTGTCAGGGGTGTTCTTTTGTTCATAAAATATAGTTGCGAGTGAAAACACAGGGAGCTTCTCTGCTCCCTCAAAAACTGCAGCTTAAATAATGGCAAACGACGACCACTACAGAAATGCTAATTTCTATATCACTGCCATGCTGCCCTGTGCCCTGTGTGACAATTCAAGACAGTCCTGTGTTTCTCCATTGCACGCAGGGACTTGTAGGCCCAAAGTTACAATGCGAAACATGAAACTGCAAATTCCAGCATGCAAGGGGAAAACGCAGGATTGGCACAAAGTGTCACACATGATACAGGGAAATTGCGAAGCTATATTTATTTATTTAAAACACTAGCAATGTTTCTTCTCCCTGCCTCTAAAACGGCAGCTTAAAGGATTGCAAAAAAGAAACATGCTATGAAAAAATGCTTTTTTATTGGAGGATGGCTGGAAAGGCCAGTGGGTCACAAGGTAACGGCCAGCGGACGCAGCTGCGACCCCTAGTGGCCCCTAAATTATGTCCATGGTGCCTGTATTGTTTGATATCTTGGCTTTCCTCCTTCTCCCCACGCTGTGAAGCAACAATCTGCACTATGGTGATATTGGCGAGATCACACTTGTGCCATGAGCAGAAAATAAATCTCTATCCTTTACTGGGGCTGCTGTTCCTGGGGCTGAAAATGGGGAAAAACAAATTCAATCAAGATGGCCTGCAAAGCCCGGGGGGAGCTTGGCAGTAGATGGCCTATACAACCATGACCCAGGGGTTGAGCAACCGCTCTCATTGGCAGATGTGATGCTGGCTTTCAGTGGTTCCAGATCCTCGATGGAGAACAAAATTGACACAATCGAGTTGAATTATCTTGTGTGGGAGCAGCGGAAGGCAGCATATCCGAGGCTGAGGACTCCTTGACAGCAATCAAGAAACAGATTAGTACTGTTATCAATAAGACCAAGGCTCTGGAAAACAGGATTGAGGAGGTGGGAGGAAGGGCCAGAAGAAGTAACATCAGTATCCTTGGGCTTCCTGAATGGGTAGAAGGTCTGTCCATCAAACTTTTCTTGGAACAATGGTTCACTGATTTACCTGGGCCTAATGGACGCTCCAATAATGTCTCTAAGGAACGTGCCCACTAGGTTCTGGCTAAACCGCACTACATCCCAGGTGCCCCGCTGTGAGTAATTGTCGTCAAGTTACTAAACTTTAGGGATCGCAATGCACTGCTTCAGGCTGCCCGCAGGAAGAGTCTGCTTGTGTTTAATGGTGCAAGGTTGGGGATATTCCCTGACTACACGAAAGCCATGCAGACAAATAGGAAATTGTTTGAAGCAATCAGAAAGAGACTCCAAACCCTGAACATTAAGTATGCCCTGTTCTTTCCTGCAAACCTCAAGATTTACTCTGACGGTAAGGCACTTTTCTTCAATAATCCTCAGGATGCTTGGTCGTGGCTCAATCTGCATTATGGTCCAGACAGTAGAAGATTATTATTAAGGTATTATTTATTCTTGTGAAGAGCAGACTGAAAAACAAGCATTGCAGGTGTTTGAAGAGGGCTGCAGCAAGCTGCTCACTTCTCCTGATGTAGAAGAAATGCAAACAACTCTAGCATGATATTAATCAAACAAATAAAAGTAATATTCATAGCTTTATTCAAGTATAACATGAAACTCTGGCCAATAACACTCACTAATATAGTCTATTAAATTGTCAATACAATATCATCCCTCAGAGTTGTATGTCTGTGATTATTGTCCCAATATACAAAAAGAGAGACAGGTTATTCCCAAAATCATGCCGTCCTATATCACTGTTAAATGGCAGCTCTACATTCTTTCAACAGTTGCACCACATGAGCTTGATCAAAAGGCTCTCTGAGACCTCTATTGTGGCAGACCAATTAGGGTTTAAAAAGGGCTTGGGTGCAATAAATCAGGCCCTACATTTGTATCTGGTCCTCGCTAATTATGTCATAGTTTGGGGCAACCTGATGTGTTTAGCTTTTATGGACTTGTTAACCACCTTCAGTCTTGTTTATCAAAGGATGCATGGGAAATTCTTAAGAAAAATAGAAATGTCAGCCGTCTCCTAAGGCTTCTCATTGTGATCCTCGAAGATATGGATAGTGTTGGAAAATATAACTCCTGATGTGCGGTATATGGGCTCTCACCAATTGCTGTTAATCTCTTACACAAATAATGTAGTAATCATGGAACACACATCTAAGGCAGTTACCTACATATGACTAAACACAATTTGAATGAAAGGAAATGTAAACTGAATGCCTAAAATCATTTGTGTTATTATGTGTTTATGAAAAACCTTAACTGGGTCACTGCTATGTAAGTTATGGTCCCAATTGTTGCTGCATGTCTGGCTGTGATAATTCTTGTGGGTCCCACTCTTTGTCACAATTGTCTATTACCTCTTGTTAATAGTTTTTGTATGGATGGGGTTTATTGTGGTCATGTTGCCATGTTGAGTAACTTGTGGGTCAATACTGCACTGCTTTTCTACACCCCACAATAGGGACATGTTTATGTGCATCATGAACATGCTAGGACATGTGTGCGCATATTTGCAATTGTGCTTGTTGTATTTTGTGTTCATGTAAATTGTTGAGGCCATGAATGGCTTTCAGCTCAGAATCTATCGCTGGTTACACATTTGACAGGTATGTTAGTTAGTCAGATCCTCCAGAGCACCAGGCGGCCACTACGGTGGGGATAGTGCATGGTATAAACATCCTTTTACATTACATATGGGATGGAATTGGTGACAAAGAGGTGATTTAATTAAATGGTTGGCATGGTTGTAGTGGTCTCCTCCCTCTTCAATGTGTTTCTTTGAGAAACACAAAATTAAATGTATTTTAGTTCTAAGGGATTCACACAATTTTGCACTTCCAGAGCACTTTCTCAGTGTGGTTTTGTGGTCACAGTGGATTGGCCCATTGTCATCATGGCACCTGGGATTTTGCGGGATCGTGTGCACTCCACAGGGAGTGATTTTATGTGAAATAAGATTGCACAAGCTGGTTACGTGCATCCTCTCCAAGTGCCCTTTGCCCAGCCATACGTAAGTGGTGTGCCTGTGGGTGTGGATGGGGTGCCACCACCATGTCCACCGGGATGCCATGCCGTGTTGCAACATTGTGCAGGACTCATGCTGCCACAATGAACCTGCAGACTACTGGTTGTGCACATAGCAACACAACACCAGAGTGGTCAAGGGAGGGAAACATGACTTGAGCACTCCGAATGTGTGCTCCACTATGCCCCGAGTTGCAATATGGTCTCACCATAAGTTACCAGGGGAATCCAGACGTGGACCCCTTGCTCACTGCTCTTAGAGAGGCACAGCTTCATCTCACTGATGATGCCTAACTAGGCTGAAACATGTGTATGGGGTTGCTGTGGTACTCTTGCTCAGGGGAGAATTGCTTAGCATTTCTGTGCTGGACTGCCCCTGGGCAGGACAAAGACTGATATGCAGGGACATTTCTTTTCTGTGAAAAGAACAGTGAGCTAAATACTTGGTTGAGACTCTCCCAGGGGCCATCCACCCAAGAACAAGTCAATGGACTGTGTCCATGTTGGTAGAGAGTTTCCCAGACACCCCTCTGTTTTGCATACTAAGTAACTTTGGGTATCACCCTAAGTTACCAGGGGAATCCAGATGCAAACGCCTTGCTCACTGCTCTTAGAGAGGCATAGCTTCACCTCACTGATGATGCCCAACTAGGCTGAAACACGTGTATGGGGTTGCTGTGGTACTCTTGTTCAGGGAAGAATTGCTTAGCATTTCGGTGCTGGACTGCCCCTGGGCAGGACAAAGACTGATATTGTAACGCTCACCTGATTCCCGCAGAGGCGCCGGTCTTGACTGGGTGAATGCCGTATCTTCAAAGGTGATGTGTAACACACGGTTGGCTCTTTGGGCTGGACCTCTGTGCACTATATGTCTGACTCGAACAGTAAGATGTCTGCAGATAGAAAATATGGGATTAATGAACTGGGGTTATTGTGTGCCTCTCTCCTCTTCCCTTTCTCTTCTCCTGTAGAACCCCAAAGGTTAACGCCCTCACCTTAGGTAAGTGAACGCCGAGCTCTCCATCTGCCTCGGGGCAGGGTGCCGTAACCAGTTTCTTTACTGGAGAAGGGTGCAGGCCTCTTGACCTCAGAGGACTGCTGTCCGTCGTTAACTGCACGAACGGTAAGTTCTGGGCACTTCAAATGTCTTAAAAGTCTTTTGTAATGATATCTCTTGTTTTGCAGGATTCCGGCGATGGCGGATGGCGGGCTGATGAGAGTTGAGGATCGAACCCGCGTGAGGAATAGAAGCGCCTGGAAGCACAT
Source organism: Ambystoma mexicanum (assembly GCF_040938575.1). Classification (NCBI taxonomy): domain Eukaryota; kingdom Metazoa; phylum Chordata; class Amphibia; order Caudata; family Ambystomatidae; genus Ambystoma; species Ambystoma mexicanum. The sequence goes on along the minus strand of NC_090924.1, from coordinate 550,219,025 downwards.
AAGTAAGCGCTTGTAGCCTGCTTCACGATGCGCACTAACTGTCCCTTTTATCTTGCAGATACAAGTTCGGAGCTTTAGAGAAGCTGAAGGGTGCTGGAATACCCACTGGATTCGGCGTGGGAAGGAGTAATGGCACGTGAGTAATAAAGTTGCCCAATGTCTTTAAACGCACCTTCTTTTGTCTTTCAGATGCGGGATGCAGCGCCGAAGGCCTCCGGAGCGTGCGAAGAGCTGGTAAGCTTTTGTCTCTCAGATGCCGGAATGCAGCGCGAGGCGTTGGTGACAGCTGATGGACCAGGTAAGAGATGCGCTGCCACTGAAGACCGTAGTGCTAACCTGTTCTTGCTTTGTCTTTACAGGTGCTGCTGAAGACTGGATTCCAGGATGGTAAGCCTTTGTTCCCTTAGGCCCAGGATCAGAAGCAGAAGACACGATGAGCGTTCTGCTGCAGAGAATGCAGAATAACGCAAAGCAAGATTCATCCATCGAGTGTGGTTTAAATAGCCTCCTGTAGTGCTTAGGTGTCTCCTTCCACAGCCTCGCCTAGGTAAGAAAAGAGTTCCTGCTTTCCAGAAGAGTTCCAGTGTTCTGAACCTAGGGAGTGGCTCCTGCCCCACCCAACAGGAAAAGTAGTCCCAAACAGAAGAGGACCAGGGGCTCAACTGGCAGGTAAGTAAGCAGCATGGTCTGCTGCAGGTAAGTCCACCCAAGCATTATGAGCCCGGCGCTTCCAGCGCTGGGACTGGGCATCTTTATGAGCCTGGTGCCACTGGCGCCAGGACAGGGTCCAAAAGGTCCCAATTGGGACTGCCTGGCACTCGGAACCGGGGTTATGGGTCTGCTTCCAAGGGAGTCGGGCAAGTCCTGATCTTTTGGAAGCAGAGATCATGACAGCACCCCCCCTCAAGGCCCCTCCCAAACCGGGCTTCTCCGGGGGTTTGGGCTTGTTAGGAAATGTTCGATGAAATCTTTTGATTAGACGAGGGGCGTGGACATATTCTGCAGGTTCCCAGAATCTTTCTTGGGGACCGTAGCCTTTCCAGTCAATCAGGTAAAATAGTTTAGATTTGGAGGTCTTGGAATCCAGGATGCTTTTGACTTCAAACTCGAGTTCTCCATCAACTAGAATTGGTTTTGGAGATTTAGTTAGTCGGGTTAGAGGTTGCACGGGTTTTAATAGAGAGACGTGGAAGACCGGATTTATCTTCATGTGAGGGGGCAAGTCCAACTTGACCGCTACTGGATTTACTATGGTAGTGATGGAATAGGGACCAAGGTATCTTGGGTTGAATGTGCGTGGTCCTTTTAGAGGTAGATATTTGGTGGATAACCAGACTTGATCCCCTACTTGATATTGGGGGGCTTCCTTCCGATGTTGGTCTGCTCCTTTCTTGTATTGTTCTTCAGCCCTTTGAAGGTGAGAAACGGCTTCCTTAAAGGCTTGGGTGATTGTAGAATGCAGGTGGTCTACTGCTGGTGTGCCAAGATCTTGGAGTGGATCCAACTCCGAGGTTCGAGGGTGACTACCGTATAAAAGAAAAAACGGGGTCTTCGCAGTTCCCGAGTGGACAGAGTTATTGTAGGCATATTCGGCTATCCAAAGGATATCTTTCCAAGTTTTTTCAGTTTGTTGTAGCATGCAGCGCAAATACTGTTCCAGAGTTTGATTGGTCCTCTCGGTTTGTCCGTCGGTTTGAGGGTGGTGGCTGGTGGAAAGTCTCACATCAATTTGAGCCGACCGACAGCAACTTCGCCAAAAATGAGAAATAAATTGACTACCTCGATCCGAAATGAGAACTGAAGGAAAACCGTGCAGTCGGACGATGTTTTCGAGAAATTCTCGGGCCAGAGTTGCTGCTGTTGGTAAGCCTTTGAGTGGAATGAAATGCGCCATCTTGGAGAATAGGTCCACGATTACTAGGATCGTATTGTATCCGGAGCATGGAGGTAGATCGGTGATGAAGTCCATAGAAAGCGTATGCCAAGGGCGAGGTGGGATGTCAATAGGGCGTAAGAGGCCGGCTGGTTTTTCCTTTTGACTCTTGTTTTGGGCGCATACTCCACAGGACATTATAAAGTCTCTGATATCTTTTTTCCAAGACGGCCACCAGAAGTAGCGCTTGATCTTTTCCGAGGTCTTGGTCATACCGGGATGTCCTTCCATTAAAGAATCGTGATAACAAGAGATTACCTTTTTCTGTAAATCTGTGCTGGGCACGTATAACCGTTCTTGGAAATATAATAGGTTGTCCTTCACCGTAAAGTCCTTTCCCTGCAGATGCCAATTCTGTATGTCTGCTGGAGTTACCAGTAGCCTGGCTTTATCCTTAACTTCCTCTATGGATTGTGTGGCGATTACACCTAGAATTCTTTGTTCGGGAAGGATAGGTACAGGTTTAGGATTGATCAAATGTTCTTCCACTCCCATCCAAGAAAGGGCATCAGCTTTACCATTTTTTGTACCAGGTCGATAGGTAATTATGAAGTCAAACTCGGCAAAGAATAGTGCCCAACGGAGTTGCCTAGAGGATTGAGCTTTTGCGGTTTTCAAATATTGCAGGTTTCGGTGATCTGTAATCACAGTAACGGTGTGTCGGGCCCCCAGAAGATAATGCCGCCAAGCCTTAAAGGCGGACTTGATAGCTAGAAGTTCCTTATCAGTAATAGTGTAATTGATTTCAGGAGGCGAGAATTTGCGGGACCAAAATGCCACGGGATGCAACTGATTGGTTACTGGGTCCTTTTTGTGATAGAACTGCCCCCATGGCAAGGCTCGAAGCATCAGTTTCAACGATGTAGGGGAGTTCTGGGCGAGGATGTTTTAAGATCGGTGCAGAGATAAATCTAGTCTTCAAATTCTGGAAAGCTTGTTCCGCCTCAGTAGACCATTCAAAACGTTTGTTTTTGTTTAACAAGGCGGTGATGGGCTGGACTATTCGAGAGAATTCGGGGATAAACCTGCGGTAAAAGTTAGCGAAGCCTAACATGCTTTGAACACCTTTTACGGAGGATGGCGATGGCCATTTGAGAATTGCATCGACCTTCTTTGAATCCATACGCACTCCACTAGGTTATAATATGAATCCCAAGAATTCAACTTCAGTCACGTTGAAAACACATTTTTCCAACTTAGCGAAAAGTTTGTGTTGACGCAATCTCTCGAGGACCATTTTCACGTGTTTCCGATGTTCAGTTTCCGATGAAGAATAAACGAGGATGTCGTCAATGTAAACAACAACACACACATCTATGAGCTCTCTGAGGACATCGTTCAAAAAATATTGAAAGGTGGCCGGGGCATTGCAAAGTCCGAAGGGCATGACCTGATATTCAAATAGCCCATACTTGGTGCGGAAGGCCGTCTTCCATTCATCGCCCTCTTTTACTCGTACCAAGTGGTAGGCTCCTCTAAGATCCAGCTTTGTATATATGCATGCTTTTCTGACTTGGTCCAGGAGTTCAGGGATCAAAGGTAACGGATATCTATTCTTAACGGTGATCTGGTTCAGGGTGCGATAATCTATACAAGTTCTAAGGTCCCCTTCTTTTTTTGGAACGAAGAACAAAGCTGAGGAAGCAGGGGACTTGGAAGGACGAATAAACCCATTCGCTAGGTATTGATCCAGGTATTGTCGGAGGTGAAGATTCTCAGGCTCGGTGAGGGCATAAATTCTACTACAAGGAGGAGTAGATCCAGGTATCAGGTCTATCTGGCAGTCATAAGACCTATGAGGAGGTAGAGAGTTAGCCTGATCCTTCCGGAAAACATCTTGGAATTCTAGGTATTCAGGAGGTAACTGGGGAGTCTCCGAGGAACTTGCTGCCAGTGCAACACCAGGTCGAGGGTGACAAGTAGAGACCCATTCTGGAAACTGAACCGTTCTTGCTCGCCAATCGATCTGAGGATTGTGCTTCTCTAACCAAGGAATTCCTAGAATAATCTGGAACTGAGGGGCCTTGATCACATCGAACACAATCTTCTCATGGTGTCCATCTTGACTTACTAGCGTCACTTCTTGGGTGGTATGCGTTACTGGTCCGGAGGCTATCTCCGTACCATCCACCGTAGTAATGACATCCTTTACAGCCTTTGGACAAAGAGTCAGATTCATCCTCAAAACCATTTCCTGATCCACATAATTGCCGATGGCACCGCTGTCGACGTAAGCTTCAATCGCATGTAATCGATCCGGATGTTCAGGGCTAATGAGGACCATAGGTATCACGAAATGCGAGGTCACGGAACTTGTTTTAACGCTCGGCAAGAGGACCTCTATTCTTGTCGGGCGAGGTCGTTTCCCTGCTCAGAGTTTGTGACCCTGGTAACTGCAGCTCCTACTGCCTTCTTGGCTGGTTTCACCGGACAGTCTCGAAGAAAGTGCCCCGAGTTTCCGCAATAGAGGCATAATTGCAGCTGTTTTCTCCTTTCCCGCTCCTTTTGTGTTAGTGGTCCTTTCAGGCCCCCTATTTGCATGGGTTCCCCGGAGTCTACTCCTTTGATAGGAGTTGGTGGTTTGGAAAATACTCGAGCATCAAACTTGGAACGATCGGCCTTCCTGTTCTGCAGTCTGTGGTCAATTTGAACGACTATGTCAATATAGTCCGAACAGTCTTGCGGGGGATTCACTACTTGGGCTAACACATCTTTGAGCTCTCCACGTAGACCTCTATAAAACAGCGTAATCCTTTTGCGCTCAGGCCATCGAGTTTCCACTATCAGTCTGTTGAAAGACGCAATATAAGCCAAAAGGTCTTGATTACCCTGTCGCGATGAAAGGAGCTCATTGTCCAAGGCCTGCCCCTGTGAATGTCTTGCAAACAGTTTTTCCATACTGAGCTGAAAAGCTTGAAAATCATGGAGAACCGGATCATCTTGATTAACTAGAGGGATCGACCAGTCTGCCGCATTGCCACTAAGGTACGAAAGCACGAAAGCTACCTTAGCTTGGTCAGTTGGAAAGGCTGCTGGCCGGCATAAGAAGTGCAACCGGCACTGATTAATAAATACTGCAAACCTCTTTGGGTCACCAGAAAATCGTTTGGGCGGAGCCAGAGGTACATTCCCAGGTAGGTTGATCTGCACTGGGTTCGTAGAGGATGTTGAAGGAACATTTGCCCCTGATGCGGGTAACGGAGTTTGTCCGGCTTGTGACTGTAGCAATTGTCTAGCGAGATCGTCTGTTCGCTCCTTGGAAATAATCAGTTCCCTTCTTAGAGCATTCGTTTCCTGACGGGCTGCATGCACTTCTGCTCTTAGTTCCCCAAGTAACTGGGCTAGCTGGTCGGTATCCGAGGTTTCCATAGCGCCTGGGTGGGAGTTTTGCGGTAGGCTTTGCGTTCTGTAACGCTCACCTGATTCCCGCAGAGGCGCCGGTCTTGACTGGGTGAATGCCGTATCTTCAAAGGTGATGTGTAACACACGGTTGGCTCTTTGGGCTGGACCTCTGTGCACTGTATGTCTGACTCGAAGAGTAAGATGCCTGCAGAGAGAAAATATGGGATTAATGAACTGGGGTTATTGGGTGCCTCTCTCCTCTTCCCTTTCTCTTCTCCTGTAGAACCCCCAAAGGTTAACGCCCTCACCTTAGGTAAGTGAACGCCGAGCTCTCCATCTGCCTCGGGGCAGGGTGCCGTAACCAGTTTCTTCACTGGAGAAGGGTGCAGGCCTCTTGACCTCAGAGGACTGCTGTCCGTCGTTAACTGCACGAACGGTAAGTTCTGGGCACTTCAAATGTCTTAAAAGTCTTTTGTAATGATATCTCTTGTTTTGCAGGATTCCGGCGATGGCGGATGGCGGGCTGATGAGAGTTGAGGATCGAATCCGCGTGAGGAATAGAAGCGCCTGGAAGCACGTAAGTAAGCGCTTGTAGCCTGCTTCACGATGCGCACTAACTGTCCCTTTTATCTTGCAGATACAAGTTCGGAGCTTTAGAGAAGCTGAAGGGTGCTGGAATACCCACTGGATTCGGCGTGGGAAGGAGTAATGGCACGTGAGTAATAAAGTTGCCCAATGTCTTTAAACGCACCTTCTTTTGTCTTTCAGATGCGGGATGCAGCGCCGAAGGCCTCCGGAGCGTGCGAAGAGCTGGTAAGTTTTTGTCTCTCAGATGCCGGAATGCAGCGCGAGGCGTTGGTGACAGCCGATGGACCAGGTAAGAGATGCGCTGCCACTGAAGACCGTAGTGCTAACCTGTTCTTGCTTTGTCTTTACAGGTGCTGCTGAAGACTGGATTCCAGGATGGTAAGCCTTTGTTCCCTTAGGCCCAGGACCAGAAGCAGAAGACACGATAAGCGTTCTGCTGCAGAGAATGCAGAATAGCGCAAAGCAAGATTCATCCATCGGGTGTGGTTTAAATAGCCTCATGTAGTGCTTAGGTGTCTCCTTCCACAGCCTCGCCTAGGTAAGAAAAGAGTTCCTGCTTTCCAGAAGAGTTCCAGTGTTCTGAACCTAGGGAGTGGCTCCTGCCCCACCCAACAGGAAAAGTAGTCCCAAACAGAAGAGGATCAGGGGCTCAACTGGCAGGTAAGTAAGCAGCATGGTCTGCTGCAGGTAAGTCCACCCAAGCATTATGAGCCCGGCGCTTCCAGCGCTGGGACTGGGCATCTTTATGAGCCTGGTGCCACTGGCGCCAGGACAGGGTCCAAAAGGTCCCAATTGGGACTGGCTGGCACTCGGAACCGGGGTTATGGGTCTGCTTCCAAGGGAGTCGGGCAAGTCCTGATCTTTTGGAAGCAGAGATCATGACAGATATGCAGGGAAATGTCTTCTCTGTGAAAAGAACAGTGAGCTAAAGAATTGGTTGAAACTCTCCCAGGGGACATCCACCCAAGAACAAGTCAATGGGCTGTGTTCGTGCTGGTAGAGAGTTTCCCAGACCCCCCTCTGTTGGGCAGTGTTGGACCTTACTTCTGCAGGTGTGTTGGGTTTGCGTATGGGCATCATCATGTGTGTGCTCAGAGGGTAGGCACTGTTCCCTGTAGAGGTGAGAATGTTTGTCATTTTCATATGTTGACAGTGTCTATTGGTCTGTGTGCAACATGCATGCATGTGCATGGCCATTCATACTCACCAATGTGCCATGTGTTACCATGCTTCCCAGCTTCCAGGGCCCGGAGTAGCTGGGGACATCCTGAAGATGTAACTGTCATGTGTGCTGCCAGGATAGTTTGCATGCACTTCAGTAATGATGCCCTTGGCATCAAACAACCTGAACAGTGATGGAGTGCCAATGTTTCTGGTTCTGATTCATGTGCTTTGTTGCTCGAGGTGGACGTAGAGCAACATGTGTGCCAACAATGGCACCTAGCACTTCTGGGAAGTGTGCCACCCCAATAAAATCCTGGGTCACTGCATGCCTTTCTGTCGGTGTTCTGGGCATATCAAAAAACAGAACAGATATGTCCAGAGCAAAGTATGTTCAGAAAAAATGTATCAAAATTTATTTAAAGTGATACAAAAATTGCAAAATAGTGAATAAATCACAAAAAATGATTATACACTGATCATTTTAACATAGCAAAACAGCAGCAACAATGTGCTGAAAATCGGCTAAAACTTCATCACTTATACTCAACATACATGGTGCATTCATACACACACAACTCATCATACCGTGGCATACATCCAAAGTACTAAAAGACGCAAAAAGCATGCTAAGAACCAATGGGGAAGAGGAATTCATAACTAGTCCGCATAATGACACACATTATCGCGATGTTTACAAACAATAGAAATAATTCACAATCTATTGTCTGGGTGGATAGGAATAACAGATGCAAAGATCACATCCCTGTAGAATTTATCTCTCGACCGGTTTCGACGTGTAGTGGTGGTTAACTAAACGTCTTCCTCAGGAGGTGGGTGTTACCATTCTGAAAAACAAGTACGCAAAAGCGACTATAAGCTACTACATGAAAAAGTCTTTGCCGACTGCCTGCAACATACAATGGAAAAAGAGAAAAAGGACTGCTGCTAGCAGCCTGAGTTATTAAAAACAATTAGGAACCGTGTATACCATAGTGAAAATAAGCATATATGGCCCCCGCTACAACAGCTGTGTAAACCAGAACAAGAGGGTAAGTGACTCCCAAAAGGGAACCGTGCAAAATGAAAAAGAACCTTCAGGACCATGGTGGATCGGCAACAATAATATATATATATATAATAATATATATCTTAATATCAGAATAGCCTGACCAATGGCAATGTCTGTGTCTAAAAAGGACTTGTAGTGAACTAACCTGATGAAAACCTAGCTGCTGCAACAACCTATGCAGTGTAGAGTCACGCCAGACAATTCAGGACTAAAACATAACCTGAAACAAGAAACAAGACCAGAATGCACTAGGTCAGGTAAATAAAAGACCTAGGTTCAAAGTGGAGTGCCTATATCTAAGGCAAAAATAATAATGATATGATATGATATGATATGGCATTTGTAACATGCCTATACACAAGTGTTTCAAGGCGCGACGAGGCACGGGGGGCAAGGGGAGACAGACAACGATCCTACTAGGCCAGGTGTCATTCAGATCGCGCAAGTGCAAGGGTAGGGGTGACTGGGAAAAGTGCAAGGGGAAGGGTAAGGGGAGAGGGGGAAAGGTGCTGTACATGGTTAGTAGAATACAAGATAAATAATAGGGCCAGCTGGTGGCAAGTGCAAGGAAAGTGCAGTACATGGTTAGTAGAATACAAGATAAATAATAGGGCCAGCTGGTGGCAAGTGCAAGATAAGTGCCGGGAGAAGGGGCTGTAGGATACAGAGACAGTCCCGTAGTGCAGGTAGGCAGTGCAGGGAAGAGTGGCTGGGCCAAGGACCGAGATCGGTGAGTGGCCCAGTAGCAGATTCAGTGCAGGTTCAGTGATTTTAGCAGGGGAGAGAGGGAGAGAAAGCGGAGGCAAAGAGGAAGGTTTTGAGGTGCTTCCGGAACCGGAGATGGTTCTCCTTAAGTTTCAGGGAGGCAGGAAGGCTGATCCAGAGGGAGGCCCCTGCTGCGGAGAGAGATCTACCCCCAGCTCGTTGCTTGGAGAAGCGGCTGACCCTGAGGTAGTTGGAGGTGGATGAGTGAAGAGCTCGAGAAGGAAGATATTTCGGAAGAGAGAGTTGAAGGTATTTTGGCCCAAGGCCCCAGAAGGCCTTGTGGACAATGCAGAGGGTTTTGAACTTAATCCTCGCAGCCACTGGGAGCCAGTGTAGTGATTTCAGTCCTGGAGAGATACGGTCCCTGGGCTTGAGGCCAAGGACAAGTCTCGCAGTCCTGTTCTGGATGAGTTGCAAAGGGCGGAGAGTAGAGGCAGGAAGATTTAGATAGAGGCTGTTACACTAGTCCAGCTTCGAGCGAACCAGGGCTCTGGAGACAGTGAGCTTCTGGGGAAGGAGAAGAAAGGAAGGATACCTCTGAGGAGGTGTAGCTGGTAGTGTGACTTCTTGAGACGTCAGATTTGGTCCAAACAGGGTTCCTTTTATGTCAGGAGTGCGTGGAGTGTTATAGGCATTGGCATTCTCAATAATATGGCTTGGATCCATATTCTCCTGTTCCACCATCATGAACTGGCTCCAGTACTCAACAGGCAAGGACAGCAAACGCTCAATCACTTTAGGCTGTCTGTTTGTGTCCTGCAGTATAGCTCACCTGGAGGGCGCCCCATGCAGTTTAAGGAGATCCAGAGCTGCATGTATTTGAAAAATGAAGAAGCAACACAACTTAGCCTGAGCCTTCAACACCGTCTGCAAATCACTGAAAAAGTGGCAAAAGAGCTCCATTACAATGTTAAATGGCAAGCAGTGACCCACGTTTTACCAGAATACAAGGGCACTGCATGAAATGCATCTAAAGATCTCCAATAAAATGGGAGGAAGCCTACAGACAACCACGCCGTTCTGGGGGATCCAAGAGGTGTTTGAATGTAAATACACGAAAAGCCCAATAAATCAAATGGAGCTGAGAGCACAATTGAAATGAGAATGTAAACTTCAGGGCAAATGGCAGCAGTCTAAAATAAACGGTGCTATGTTTAAATGTAAACACACGAAGTGCCAAATAAATCAATTGGAGCAGCTCACACAATTGAAATGTGAAAGTGAGCTCAAAGGCAACTAGCAGCAGTCTAAAAGGCGGCGCTGCAAAGTTAATTGTGCAGAGGACTGTAGCTTAAAAGCTAATAAAATTGCAGGAAGGCTGGCCACACGCTTACCTGCAGAACGGTTGCTGTATAATGAAATTGACCAGCAAAGAGGGAGAACAGATGGTAATCTCTTTGTTCCAAACTAATTGTAAATTTGAAACGCTACGCATGCGTGTAGAGACCTGCAAGGAGTGTTGGCTACAGCCAATAGTACACAAAAGCCTTTTTAAAGGCAAAGCTGAAGACTGACTGCACATGTCAGCAAGTGCTGCCTGTAAAGACATTCCACGAGCAGAACAAGGCGCAAACATTGCAGCCCAAATTAAAAGAAAATAATGATGAAGAACGCGGCTGCTGATAGAAAAATAATAATAAGTAAACACTGAAACTGGAAGTACATCAGACTGAAAAGCAGCGTAAATAAATTATGGGCTGCCAGCACCACACCAAGTGAATTCTGGGAGTTGTAGTCCAGCTTAGGCGCGGTGTACAGTCCAACAGTTTACTAGTTGGTGTTCTGGGCATATACATATGCCAGTGGACAGAAGGATTTGCAGTTGTGATTGCCAACATCTGCTGTAAGCAGCGTGACTGTGTGGCCTTGGAGATGTCACCTACTATGGCGGCGGTATGCTGGAATGAGCCAGTGGGCAAAAAATGCAGAACAGTGAGCACTTTGTGCAAGGGGCTCACTGCTTGGGAGCACATGGTGGGTGATGTGAGGTCATCGGTCCACTCTGTGACCAGGTCTAGGATGATATGGAGGGAGAACCTGTACCTGCCATAGACCTGGTTGTCAGGCATCCAAAAAAAGCTGGTTCTTGGGTGGAAGATTCAGACCCTGGCCATCCTTCTCCTCCTGCCGTGTCGCAGGATGACTGCTGCAACAAATGGAACATTCATTATGACTGTATGCATGAGTATTTTGATCGTGCATGCTTTTTATACATTTGTTAGTGTGAGCATTGACATTTACACCTGCTATCGCGTGGTGTAGGTGTTTCTGGATTTGCGCATGGATTTTCACGTCCGCATTCGCTGTTCAAATCCATGTCTTGCGCGCGTATAGGCGGTGCAATTGTTTGAGGTGTAACGTCCCTCGTAACGTCGAAATTTTAGCTTGTTCTTCCTCATTCCACATGTTCCGCTCCCATTTTAGGTGGCTGTGCAGGCCCGGCTGGCCCTTCTCCTGGAGTATCACGCAAGGCGGTTGTCTGCTCGCAGTGATGTGGTGGACCGGTTATGCCCCTCACATTGTGTTCCATGATTTCGCACTCAAGTTGCCATTTTTCTGTGTAGATTATTCCATGAATCTGGCACGTAGAATTTGATTATTATGGGTTTGTCTCATAGGCAATCTCAAGAGGAAGGCTCACTTGTCAAAGCAATCAACACGGATGAGTCAAGAAGGGGGTGAGGGACTGACAAGGCTTATGAAACGCTTGAAGTACCAACTTCTAGGCATTATCCTTCAAGATTATAGGTAACAATGATTTCTATGACCTTTTTTGGACACCCATATGGGGCTTGGATGACTCTGACCCTGCATAAAGAGTCATTTATGAATAAAATATGTTGTCCCCGAGGACCTAACTGACCTATCTATCTATCTATCTATCTATCTATCTATCTATCTATCTATCTATCTATCTATCTATCTATCTTTGAAAAGTGTGCTTGTATGCTCAGGGTTGGATCCAGCCACATAACTGCTGAAGGTTTGCCTGACGTTTTGGCTAAGGTCAGCATACCAGTCTGGTGTGTACTGGCAATAGTGAAATTTGACCAACCCCACCCATTCAACCTACACAGGGCAGGGTCCGGCCCTGTGCTATCAGTTTAGGCGGTTTTGGGAGATTGACGATTTTGCATTTGTTGACTGTAGCCCCGCAACATTTGGTGGACTTAAATTGTGGCCCAAGGTTGGCATAATACCAGTCTGGCGTGTACTGGAGATAGTGAGGTCCGACCAACCACACCCATTCGCCCTGCAGAGGGCAGGGTCTGGCCATGTGCTATCAGTATAGGGGATTTCGTAAGATTGCCGATTTTGCGACTATTCCAAAAATAGGAAGTTATGACATAAGGTCGGCATACCAGGGTGTACTAACGATAGTGACATTTGACCAACCCCACTCATTTGCCCTGCTGAATTTGCAATTTTTCTAAATTAGAAAGTTATGACACAATAAAACATACAGAAAGCTATAGCAGACCCTCACGTGCCTGTCAGATACAGACCCGGTAATGGATTAAGGGGCTCCTGGCACTTCCCAGATCACTCCAGGCAAAATACGGTTAGCACAAAAAATGAATGATCAGGACGGGCCTGAACATATTCTGACCAAAAACTATTTTTTTATGAGTTTACCTAATTTAAAATGGTAGACATCACAATTCCATTCATGAGTTAGGTGCAAAACATTCAAATGCAGTTATTGAGCAAAATGTAACACAGGAAAAAAAATATATAATAAAAATAAAGTGTAAACATAGACACATAAAGTTGTAAACTGCAAACATTATATTATACAAAGGCAGGGACGGTCTTGTAAATTTTCTTCGAACCACAAATCATTGTATCTGCTCAATTTATCAGCTTGGTGAGCCGTATGAAGAATCAATACTGTATAAAGATTTACCGCCAGTAGCTTTATACATTGTCAAATGACAAATTAACATTGACAAAATTAATCATCTGAGACATGGGTTACAGTCAATCTATCTTAATGGTACCTTGACTTAAAAGTGTTAGGAGAGATCTGCATGGCATTAACATACTGGATTGGTTTCTCCACCATGATATAATTCTTGACATGGCAAAACATCACACCAATGTTTCATTGCTGTCTAGGTTGCAAGGTGCCAGAAAGGATGTAGAATTAGGTCTGACAAGCATCCAGGCACATGCTGTGGTGAGTCATAAGACAACCACGGTGCCTTACTTAGCATGGTGCATAAAACGGAGCCAGTGATTTTACATCACACAATGTAGATTTAAGTCGAAAAGCTGGTAGGAAGGTGGTGAGAGAGAAATCTTTTTGAATGTCAATATCACTTTTGCCTGACAGAAATCAAAATGAATGTACATTGTTTTACTTCAACCAGCATACAAAGACTCCAGGACCAAAAAAATGATCCCTGTTCTCAGGGGAAAGAATTTTAGACAGTGTAGGACGGGACTTATTTTCTCTGTTATTAGTATCTGATAGAGCTACTACATGGATGTTGCTGCTGTCCTTTGTAAAAGCAGCCCAGATAGGTAAACACGCCCAGAAAGTGCCAATAGCTGCGTCAATGATTGCAGATATCATTTAGGATGTGTTTTGCATGTTGTGCTGTGTTAACTGTTGTTACTGATTCTGGAATCTTATTTATATTGAAATTGTGGGCGTGTTATCCACCCCAAAGTGAATGAATGGGTGTTCTTCAGCATGGTGGAGGTGGTGTCACTCTGGAGGCTGTTAGGATGCTGAGTGGCAGTGTTTTTATTTTTGGCAAGCCTGATGAGGCAGGTTATTGATAAAAGACTTGTTATTAGAGATTTATTTTCTTGCATTTCCAGTCTTGTTTGATTTTTTTTTTGTTTGTTTTATTATTTATAATGCGCACCAGAGCCGGGGGTAACAGTGCGCAAAAAATCAACAAGAATATTTTCAGCTTAGGTTACAGTGATGTACAAGAATATACAAAAAGGTCAAAAGAACACATTTGGATAATTATATACAGGCATAGATAAGGCATAGACTGTCACTACGATGAGGCAGAATTTGCGAGAAAGCAGCAATATGTTCCTTGTAGGGTAGTGGGGTGGTCAGGGTATAAGTGGTCATTATCTTTAAACCAATTGATGATGTTACGTCCTAAGTGGGGGTATGTTTGGTCTGCCCTTAGGGTCGGGGGTCGGGAGTTCCATAGTTGAGAGTCTTTAACTGGGAAGCTGTGTCCACCAGTATTGGAGAGTTTGAATCTGGGCACAGTTAGGGAGTTAGAGTTGGCCGTTCTTGTTGGACGGCTGGATGGAGGTCTCTTAAATCTTTCTATGAGATAGTGTGGGGCAGCGTTATTAAGGCACTTGAATGTAAGTGAGGCTGTTTTAAGCAGGACTTTATCGTGGGTATTAAGCCAGTTGTTCGGTCTTCTTATCTCTGAGATATGCACTTTTTTTGCTATGCCCAGTGCAGCTCTAAGGGCGTTATTTTGGAAGATCTGAATTTTATTGATGATGTATTTGTTGCTCCGAGTTAGAGGGCATCGCAATAATCTAGTTTTGATATAATTAGTCCTCTGGCCAGAGTGGTGCAGCTATATGTGGAAAAGAAGGGTTTAGCAGCTCTAATAAGCTTGCAGGTGTAGGCCGTGGTGGAGGACATGGAGTTGACCTATTTGGTGAAGGAGAGGGTAGCATCTAGGTAGAAATTTAGGGCCTCATTACGAGGTTGGAGGCAGCCATGGCGCTAAGGCTGCCTCCAAACTCGTTCCGGTGAATGGAGCAATTACCGGTCCATTCCAAGGTTGGTGGGACCGGTAATTCCCCATTCACCAGGGCCATTCCCCATTCCCATTTGAGCCCCCATAGGGCTCAATGGGAATGGGGAAGGCGCTAATAATGGTACCGCAAATTGCGGTACCGTTATTTGCTCTTGAGTCCCTTTGCGGGTCCTGTCCTTAACGCCTGAAAAAAACAGGCGTTAAGGGAGGACCCGCAAAGGGAACTCGTAGTAGGGCGGTAAGGGATTACCAGCACCGGTGCCCTTACCGGTGCCGGTAATCCCTTACCGCCTACCTCGTAATGAGGCCCTTAGTGTTATAACTTCTTTGGACACTTTTATGGTATTGCCATCAATATTAAATCTGGTGTAGTTGTGGCCAAGTTTGTTCAGGTTGGGGGTGGTGCAGAGGATAGTGAGCTCAGTTTTATCATCATTTGGGCATAGACCGTGGGTAGCCATCCATGCCTGGATGATGAGGTACAGTCTATTCACCAAGGCCGAATCCTCATCATAATCTCCGTCAGTGGTAAGAGGATCTGTATATCATCTGCATAGTTGGCGTAGGTGATACCAAGACCATTGAGATCATTGAAAAGGGGCTTAGTGAAAATGTTATACAGGGTGAGGGAGACACAAGATCCCTGAGGCACCCCACAGGTGATAGGGATAGGGTCGGCAGATGCTCAGGGTGAAAAGACACGCATGGTCCTATTATTCAAGAAGGATTGTACCTACCTATTGCTTCTTGTGAGAAGTGTGCAGCCGAGTCTAGGTGGTTACAAAGGAGTTTGTAGTCTACCAAATTGAATGCTGCTGAGAGGTCAAGTAATAGTAGCAGGGCCATTTTACCATTGTCTCTGAGTGCGTCAATTGGGCCTTAAGGTCTATCAGTGCTGTTTTGGTCCCGTGTTGGGGCCTGAAACCTGACTGGCAAACTCTTAAAAGAGGCTTTTGTTCTAGGTGCTTCTGTATTTGGATGTAGGCAACCCGTTCAAGAATTTTGGGCAGGAAGGGAACTGTAGTGATGGGTTTGTAATTTGTGGGTCTAGTGTTTGTTTTTTCAGGAGTGGGAGTACCCAGGACTCCTTAAGGTTGCTACGGATCGTGCCGGTGGAGAAGGCCACGTTAATTAAGTGGGAGATGAAAAGGGATAGATTTCTCACTGCATCTTTAATAATTTGGGCAGGGCATGGGTCACCTTGGCAGTTCGATGGTTTTAGGGTGAGGATGACTTTTTCAACCTCTAGGATGGACACTTTGGCGAAGCTGAAGCGGCGTAGGGGTTTGTGTGAAGGTGTGGTTGTGCTAGGTTGTGGGGCGGAATCGAGAAGGTTTTTGTTTTTTTGGCAATCTTATCCTGAAGAGATGCTACTTTGTTAGATCAGGCTTTTTGTATGCTAGTACACCAATTTTTGTCCTTAACACAATTATCTGGGACGGGGATGGGAGCTTCGATTTCTTTGAGAATTATGAACAGTTCTTTTATGCTTGAGTTAGCTTGCAAGATTCTCGTGTTATAGGATTCTTGTTCAGGTAGGAGTATTTCTTTCTTATGCTGGTAAGGTTGGACTTGTTGTTTTTCGAAGGTAGATGTCTCCATATAGCTTTGCTTTTACTTTGTTTTTGGCGCATTGATTTGATATGAGGAGATAACCAAGTGTTCAGTGTGGGATGTTTCAACCCACGCATCCAAGCCCTGCAACATCGCCGTGCATTACTGGCAGCGGAAACATCATAATGGCCGCCGGAAAGCATGCTGCTCGCCAGAGATCATCCAAAAGTAAAAATCTGAAAAATAGGCTGCCACCCACTTTTGCCATGTCAGTGAACACAGGAGATCACTGCCTAAAACCACCAAAAGGATACAACATCTTGTTGGGTGTTCTACATTACTCTACTGTAAGAATACACATCAATACAATATCAGCAACAATCATATGCTATCAAAGTAAAATCCCCTTTTAAAGATAGACAGTTGTCAAAATGGGTGCAGTACCGGTGTTCGCCACCGACCAGCGCTGGCGATCTAAAACCTGACAGGAGACCTGTATTTCAGAAGCTAAACAGTAACCTGAGTTAGCTGAGACTTCAAAAGGCTTGCTTGTCTATGAGAACTCTTCACACCTACTCTTCCCAGGCCGTACACCAAAAGGCAGTAAATTGCAGGGTCCTGTTGATTAAGAGGGAGGAGATTTTCCCTGCAGCCTGGAGGAAGGAACAATGGGGGCTTTGGGATGAATAGAATATGCTGATTTGAGGTGCAACTGTCAACATTGCTCTAGGAAAAACAAGACATGTGATCTCTGAGTCAAGCCAAGCTTCTAGGGGCAGGGACAAACCAATGAGTGTACTGAATTGGAGGCAAATGCATGTTTTATTAAATTGCTTATAAAATATTGTATCAAGCTGGCAGAAATGTACAACTTTGGGATTCTTAATATGACAAATGCACTCACAATTTGAGACTAAGCTGGAATCCGTACGATGCTCTGAGACCAAACCCTGGATTTATTAATATTGTAGATGCTGTGTTTATGCTAGAAAAATGAAAACTTACTGTAATATACCCAGAGAGGGGGTGTACCTCTGTGTAAGATTTGGTGCAAAACCAATATTACGAAACCCACAAGAATCGCAAATAAGTTGTCATTTCTGAACCCAAACTCTTAGAAAGAGCAGGGTTGAACAGAGACCTGTCTTAATTAATCTGTGATATGTATATGTATTCTCAACAACTTGCGTATCTTGGAAACATTTTTGATTATGAAAAATTGATTTTCTTGAGAAACCTAAGGGGAGTGTTCTTTCCTTCAGCCATAAAAATGATACCTGATGACTCATTCTGACTCACTACTCCGTTCTCCAGTCAGGTCACAGGGAATCCTTTAACCTATCAGGATCCTCAGAAGGTTGGGCATAGAAAGTCAGCCTCCACACCCCCTTTGAGAACACATAAAAAGAACCACTGAGACCCAGATAGGGACTTCTCTTTCCACTCTTCAACCGATTTCTTGCACAGCACTCTGCCGGACCAGACCCAGACAATATCCAGAAGGACCACAAGATCCAGACAGAGATTCCATGCTCCAGAACTTAGACTCCAGATAGACTCCAGAACCAAACTCTAAAACTAAAATCTAGAACCTTGGAGAAAAGAGGCCTATTACACAAGCTGAATCCTTTTCAGAGGCCCCAGAATCCAGCAACCTAACCAAACTATTCAACAGCCTAGCCGTGCTGTTCGCTTCTGGCCCAGAATCCCGTGCCAGAAACGAGATCCAGAGAGAGCAGTGCTGTATCCAGACCGACCAGACCAGACCACTGTGCAGTGCTGATAGCAGACCAGAGGCCACGCTGTGGGCAGAACCAGTGCCAGAGACCGTCCGGTGGCGAGAGTGCAGTCCCAGGCACATTCCAGTCCAAAACTAGGAGTGAATATCGAGCCTAGTGTAACGCTCACCTGATTCCCACGGAGGCGCTGATCCCGGCTGGGCTGCTATCGTTTCTTCAATTGAGAAGCGTAGAGCTCGGACGACTATCAGGACTGGGCTTCCTCTTATCGAATGTCTGACTTGCAGGGTAAGTTTTCTGCAGGTGGAAGAAAAAGGGTTAATCACCGTTTGATGGGATTCCTTCTCCCACCAATCGCCAGTTTCTCCCACAGCCTAGCTTTCTACTTGTCTCGGCGAGCTCTCACCTTAGGCGTATAAATGCTGAGCTCTCCATCCTGCGTCTGGTGCAGGGGTGCGTGGATTCCAGTTACGTCACTGGATGAGTTCAGTGTTGAGGCTCAAGTCTTTTGCGGCCTTAGTTGTGGCACTGGTGCTGGGATGCCGAAGAGCGATGCCGCCGTTACTGCACGAGCGGATGCCTGTAAGTATACTGTAGTCTTTAGGCTTTAAAAGATGGGCACCTCAATGATGTCCCTTTTCCTTTGTTTCAGGCCTCGGGATGCTGTGGGCGTAGTTTTCCGTTGCCGCTGCACGTGCCGATGCACGTAAGTACAATGTTCATTGGCTGCTTTTAATGGCACCTCTAATAATGTCCTTTTTCTGGTTTTCAGGTGCCGGGATGCTGCGGGCTTTATATCCGTTGCCACTGCACGTGCCGATGCACGTAAGTATAATGATCGTTGTCCGCTTTTAATGGCACCTCTAATAATGTTCTTTTTCTAGTTTTCAGGTGCCGGGATGCTGAGGTTGATGCGGCCGCTACTGCGCGTGCAAAAACTGTTAAGTTAAGATGAATGCGACTGCCTTCACCCGAACCCCTTTTTAATTATGTCCTTTGCCTTTCAGGTGCAGAGAAGCTGCCGAAGAGAAGGCCGCGGTTAGCTCCATTGCAATCACGGATGGATCAGGTAAACGGGCGCGGCTGCGAGCGAGTTGCACTTGTCTAACCTTATGTTTATTCTTTGCAGGTTTTGCCAGTGACTGGATTCCGGGATCTGGTAAGTATTGTTCTGTGTCTTTCTTCATCCACAGGTTGCTGCGCGGAAGCTGAAGATGACTCTGGACCTGGAATGCAGGAGCCGACTCGGTGAGCGTCCTGCTGCTGCTGCAGAATAACGCGAAGCACGTGTTTTCCATCGGGCGTGGTTTAAATAGCAGAGAAGTGCTTCCAGTGTGTGCTCTTCCACCGGTTCCACCCAGGTAAGAAGAGAGTTCCTGAATGGAGGGAATAGTTCCTCCCAGCCCTGATGGCTGGGGACGTCAACCAGACTGGATTGTTCTGGGTAAATATGCAGCATGGTCTGCCTCAGGTAAGTCCACCCAAGCATTATTACACTGTTTATCAATATGAGCCCGGCGCCTATGGCGCCGGGACTGAAACCCTTCATGAGCCTGGCGCCAAAGGCGCCAGGACACGGTCCAAAGGGCCCCTGTAGGGGTCTGCTGGGTCCGGAGTAGTGGAAGACGGGTCTGCTTCCGAGGGCGCTGGGCCAGTCCTGGCCCCTCGGGAGTAGCGCCCATGACAGCACCCCTCCTCAAGGCCCCTCCCAAACTTGTCCTCCCCGGGGGTTTTGGTTTATCGGGAAAGGTTCGGTGAAATTTCTGGACTAGACGAGGAGCATGGACGTGGTCATAGGGTTCCCATGACCTTTCCTGAGGTCTGTAGCCTTTCCAGTCGATTAGGTAGAATAGCTTCGATCTGATGATTTTAGAGTCCAAAATGTCTTTTACTTCAAATTCGGGCTCCCCATTCCCTTGAATGGGCTCTGGAGGATTGGTCAATCTGGTTCCAGGTTGCATGGGTTTCAAAAGAGATACGTGGAATACAGGATGTATTCTCATATGGGTTGGCAATTCTAATTTAACGGCCACTGGATTAATTATGGCCGTAATTGGATATGGTCCCAGGTATTTGGGGTTGAAGGTGCGTGGCCCTTTAAGCGATAAATGTTTGGTGGACAGCCAGACTTGATCCCCAACCTGGTATTGAGGGGCATTGCTTTGGTGTTGATCTGCTCCTTTTTTGTACCTCTCTTTAGCTTGTTGTAGATGTGCAGTTGCTTCCTTAAAAGCTTGGGTAATAACGGTGTGCAATTGATCCACGGCGGGTGTTCCAAGATCTTGAGGTGGATCAAGGTTGGAGGTTCGAGGATGAATCCCATACAAGATGTAGAAGGGACTCTTCCCGGTACCCGAATGAACTGAATTGTTGTAAGCATATTCAGCTATCCAAAGGATGTCCTTCCAGTTACTCTCCGACTGTTGTAGCATGCATCGTAAATATTGCTCGAGAGTCTGTTTGTTCTCTCGGTTTGCCCGTCGGTCTGGGGATGATGGCTGGTCGAAAGTCTTACATCGATTTGAGCTAATCGACAACATCTACGCCAAAAGTGGGAAATAAACTGGCTCCCCCTATCTGAGATTAGTACTGACGGGAAGCCGTGTAGCCGGACGATGTTTTCAAGAAATACTTTGGCTAGGACTGATGCTGAAGGTAAGCCTTTTAGCGGAATGAAGTGGGCCATTTTAAAAAAACAGGTCCACAATAACAAGAATGGTGTTGTACCTGGAACAGGAGGGTAAGTCTGTGATGAAGTCCATGGAAAGGGTATGCCAGGGACACGGTGGGATGTCTAATGGTTGCAGAAGACCAGCCGGCCTCTTCTTCTGACCCTTGTTTTGAGCGCACACACCGCAGGACATCACAAATTCCTTTATGTCTTTTCTCCACGAAGGCCACCAGAAGTGTCTCTTTACCTTTTCTGTGGTTTTGGCAATGCCAGGGTGACCCTCAATTAATGAATCATGATAGCAGGAGATTACCTGTCTTTGTAAATCGGCATGTGGTAGGAACAATTGTCCTTGGAAATAAGGCAAGTCATTGCTTACGGTGAAATCTTTTCCTTTTTGTAACCAGTTCAGTAAGTCTGGTGAGGTTACAAGTTGTTTAGTTTTTTCTTCAATATCCTCAATGGATTGTGAAGAAATCAGACCCACGATCCTTTGTTCAGGAATTATTGGTACAGGTTCTGGATTGGCAACGTTATCTCCCATTCCAATTCGGAAAAGAGCATCCGCTTTGCCGTTCTTGTTGCCGGGGCGATAAGTGATCACAAAGTCAAATTCAGCAAAGAATAGAGCCCAGCGAAGCTGTCTGGAGGATTGAGCCTTGGCGGTTTTCAGATACTGCAGATTTCGATGATCGGTGATCACTGTGACGGTGTGTCTGGCCCCGAGGAGATAATGTCGCCATGCCTTAAAGGCTGATTTAATCGCTAGAAGCTCTTTGTCTGTGATGGTGTAGTTGATCTCAGGCGCCGAGAACTTCCGAGACCAGAATGCCACAGGATGCAGTTGGTTAGTCTCTGGATCTCTTTGTGATAGGACTGCTCCCATTGCTAAGCTGAAGGCGTCGGTTTCAACGATGTAAGGGAGGTCCGGGCGTGGGTGTTTCAGTATTGGCGCTGAGGTGAATTTAGCCTTTAGCTCTTGGAAGGCTTGTTCTGCTTCTGCGGACCATTCAAAGCGTTTATTTTTTCTTAAGAGGGCGGTGATGGGTTATACCACTCGTGAAAACTATGGAATAAATCTACGGTAAAAATTGGCAAAGCCTAGCATGCTTTGAACGCCTTTCACGGAAGTAGGAGACGGCCATTTGAGGATAGCGTCTACTTTTCTCGAGTCCATGTGGACTCCTTTGGATGTCAGAATAAATCCCAAAAATTTGACCTCAGTGACATGAAAAACACATTTTTTGAGCTTGGCAAAAAGTTTATGTTGGCGAAGTTTTTCAAGGACCGCCCTAACATGATTTCGATGGTCAGCTTCTGAAGATGAGTACACAAGAATGTCATCTATGTAGACGACAACGCAGACATCAATGAGCTCTCTGAGGACATCATTCATAAAATATTGGAAGGCGGCCGGTGCATTGCATAGTCCAAAGGGCATCACTTGGTATTCAAATAGCCCATACTTAGCGCGAAAGGCCGTCTTCCATTCATCTCCTTCCTTGACCCGTACCAAGTGATAAGCTCCCAGAAGATCAAGCTTAATATAAATACAGGCGTTTTTTACCTGGTCAAGGAGTTCTGGGATCAGAGGTAAGGGGTACCATTTTTTTACTGTTATCTGGTTCAGAGCACGATAATCTATACAGGTTCTGAGGTCACCTTCTTTTTTTGGTACGAAGAACAGAGCCGAGGATGCAGGGGACTTCGACGACGGATAAAGCCATTGGCCAGGTACTGGTCTAAATACTGTCGCAGATGAAGGTTCTCAGGTTCGTTAAGGGCGTAAATCCTACTGCAAGGGGGAGTTGCACCGGGTAGCAAATCTATCTGACAATCGTATGATCTGTGGGGTGGCAAGGTGTTAGCCTGTTCCTTTTGAAAAACATCTTGGAACTCTCGATACTCTAGAAGTAATTGTGGACCGTCAGCCGTTACTGACGCTAGGCCAATGTTGGGTCGTGGATAACAAGTTGGTGTGCACTCTGGGAACTTTATCGTCTTTGCTCGCCAATCAATCTGAGGATTGTGTTTCTCCAACCAAGGAATCCCTAGAATTACTTGGAATTGAGGAGCCTTGATCACGTCGAACACAATTACCTCCTGATGCCCGTCTTGGCCTAGTATTGTCACTTCAGTAGTGGTATGGGTCACTGGTCCGGAGGCGATTTCCGTCCCATCCACCGTGGTAATGATGTCTTTAACCACCTTTGGACAAAGAGGTAAGTTCATCCTGGAAGCCACATAATTTCCAACTTCTCCGCTATCAATGTATGCCTTAATTGCATGCAAACGATCCGGTTGCGAGGTCAAAGAACTGGTTTTTACGCTCGGCAAGCGGACCTCTACACTTGTCGGGCGAGGTCGTTTTCCGGCTCAGGCTTTTCAGAACTCTTATCAGAAGCTCCCACTGTCTTCTTAGGTGGTTTCACCGGGCAATCTCGAAGAAAATGTCCTGAATTTCCACAATAGAGATATAGTTGCATTTGTCGTCTCCTGTCGCGTTCTTTCTGGGTTAGGGGACCCTTTACAACCCCAATTTGCATAGGTTCGACGGCTTCAACTCCTTTGGTGTGACTTTGAGGCTTAGGGAACACTCGTGTTTCAAACCTGGATCGATCCGCCTTTCTGTTTTGTAGTCTGTGATCCAATTGGACCACCAAATCAATGTACTCTGAACAATCCTGAGGAGGATTCACTACCTGGGCAAGGACGTCTTTGAGTTCGCCACGCAAACCCCTGTGAAAAAGCGTGATTCTTTTGTCCTCAGGCCATCTGGTTTCCACGATTAGCCTATTGAATGATGCAATGTAGGCCAAAAGATCTTGATTGCCCTATCGTAGGGAAAGGAGTTCGTTGTCCAGGGACTGCCTATAGGAATGCCTTGCAAAAAGTCTTTTCATATTTGCCTGGAAGGTCAGGAAATCACGAAGGATCGGGTCATCCTGTGTAACCAGAGGGATCGACCAATCAGCGGCACTGCCGCTAAAATACGAAAGCACAAAGGCTACCTTAGTCTGGTCAGTCGGAAAGGCTGCAGGTCTACAAAGAAAGTGCAATCGGCATTGATTTATAAACACCGCAAACCTTTTAGGGTCACCAGAGAAGCGTTCAGGTGGTGCCAATGGCACATTTCCGGGTAGGTTGATTTGAACAGGATTGGCTGAAGCCGCTAGGATATAGCTCCCTCCTGAATTAGGTAGCGGGGTTTGCCCCGCTTGTGTCTGTAATAACTGTCTGGCGAGATAATCAGTTCGTTCTTTTGATATTATCAATTCCCTCCTAAGGGCATTCGTTCCCTGGCGGGCAGCATGAACTTCAGCTCTTAATTCCCCTAATAACTGGGCCAGTTGGTCTGTGTCGGAAGTTTCCATAGCGCCTGGCTAGGAGGTTATTGGTGGGCTTCACGTTCTGTAACGCTCACCTGATTCCCACGGAGGCGCTGATCCCGGCTGGCCTGCTATCGTTTCTTCAATTGAGAAGCATAGAGCTGGGACGACTTTCAGGACTGGGCTTCCTCTTATCGAATGTCTGACTTGCAGGGTAAGTTTTCTGCAGGTGGAAGAAAAAGGGTTAATCACCGTTTGATGGGATTCCTTCTCCCACCAATCGCCAGTTTCTCCCACAGCCTAGCTTTCTACTTGTCTCGGCGAGCTCTCACCTTAGGCGTATAAATGCTGAGCTCTCCATCCTGCGTCTGGTGCAGGGGTGCGTGGATTCCAGTTACGTCACTGGATGAGTTCAGTGTTGAGGCACAAGTCTTTTGCGGCCTTAGTTGTGGCACTGGTGCTGGGATGCCGAAGAGCGATGCCGCCGTTACTGCACGAGCGGATGCCTGTAAGTATACTGTAGTCTTTAGGCTTTAAAAGATGGGCACCTCAATGATGTCCCTTTTCCTTTGTTTCAGGCCTCGGGATGCTGTGGGCGTAGTTTTCCGTTGCCGCTGCACGTGCCGATGCACGTAAGTATAATGTTCGTTGGCCGCTTTTAATGGCACCTCTAATAATGTCCTTTTTCTAGTTTTCAGGTGCCGGGATGCTGCGGGCTTTATATCCGTTGCCACGGCACGTGCCGATGCACGTAAGTATAATGATCTTTGGCCACTTTTAATGGCACCTCTAATAATGTCCTTTTTCTAGTTTTCGGGTGCCGGAATGCTGAGGTTGATGCAGCCGCTACTGCGCGTGCAAAAACTGGTAAGTTAAGATGAATGCGACTGCCTTCACCCGAACCCCTTTTTAATTATGTCCTTTGCCTTTCAGGTGCAGAGAAGCTGCCGAAGAGAAGGCCGCGGTTAGCTCCGTTGCAATCACGGATGGATCAGGTAAGCGGGCGCGGCTGCGAGCGAGTTGCACTTTTCTAACCTTATGTTTATTCTTTGCAGGTTTTGCCGGTGACTGGATTCCGGGATCTGGTAAGTATTGTTCTGTGTCTTTCTTCATCCACAGGTTGCTGCGCGGAAGCTGAAGATGACTCTGGACCTGGAATGCAGGAGCCGACTCGGTGAGCGTCCTGCTGCTGCTGCAGAATAACGCGAAGCACGTGTTTTCCATCGGGCGTGGTTTAAATAGCAGAGAAGTGCTTCCAGTGTGTGCTCTTCCACCGGTTCCACCCAGGTAAGAAGAGAGTTCCTGAATGGAGGGAATAGTTCCTCCCAGCCCTGATGGCTGGGGACTTCAACCAGACTGGATTGTTCTGGGTAAATATGCAGCATTCTCTGCCTCAGGTAATCCACCCAAGCATTATTACACTGTTTATCAATATGAGCCCGGTGCCTATGGCGCCGGGACTGAAACCCTTCATGAGCCTGGTGCCAAAGGCGCCTGGACACAGTCCAAAGGGCCCCTGTAGGGGTCTGCTGGGTCCGGAGTAGTGGAAGACGGGTCTGCTTCCGAGGGCGCTGGGCCAGTCCTGGCCCCTCGGGAGTAGCGCCCATGACACCTAGAACTGTACAGAACCAATCTCTTAGTTTAAAATAATCTTATTCAAATCATTTCAACCTGTCCAGAACTGCATAGAAATCGCGTGTCGATCCTGTTGATTCCAAATCTGTAAAGCGCCATTTGACATTCTGAAATCTTTATTTTATTTCTGAAAATCTACCTCTTCAAAAACGTCCGTATCTTTTGAACCGTACATCCTAGAAGCGTGATTTCACAGTCATTGTAAAGCTAAGATCCTCAGCTTAGTTTTTCCGTAATCGCGATATATGCACTCGGAAAAGTGCCGCGAACTGAAAACTAGCCAAATTTCACCACATGTTAAAAATAGCTGTCTTGTGCTTGCAACTGCTGAATTCCGTTTTCAACCTGATAATCACTCATGAATCATTGCTAGTGTTGACCTGTCCCAATTCAAAGTCACTATCACCTACCCTGAATCTCCCTTAGTGAATTAAAATCATTTTTAGCATATTTTTCACTTCATTGCAATCACATTTAAAAATATTTTTGCCTGTTTAAAAGCATACCGGTTTTCTCTAAGCTTGCTGGGGGGGAACTGGAATTTTAACTGCATTTTGATTGTATTCCTGAAAACTGTGTGCTCCTCTTTCCATCTCTTTATATTGCATAAGGGGGGGGAGTCAGTTGTCACAAGGGAAAAAGTGATCATATTATCTCTTGTTGAAACCATATCAAGTTTATTTCCGTGCTGCATTCTTTCAAATCTTGCTTTCCTTGAACCATAAAAGTATTCTCTGCTACCTTATCCTTTCTATACCTACTCCTCATTGATTAAAGAGAGTGTGCTCTTGTAATATTATCCATTGTTGATCACTATTATATTCATAAGTGTGTTATCAAATATTAATTTATTCATAAAAGTGTGATATATATATATATATATATATATATATATTGTTTAATTCTTCCAATAAATCTTTTCATTTGCAAAACAAACCTACTTCTTGGCTCAGTGAGATCAGGGGGATTCAAAGAGAGGGGATTTATATAAGGGTTCATCATCCAGATTTAAGAACTTGACATAAAAATATATAAATAAGGGCTTCCATTGGGCATCCCAAACTAGGCATTGACTTCGTTGGATTGCTGGATTGAAGTCACTTACATCAGATGGGTTTTAAGTTTGCTCTTTCTCAATTTTAGCAGGGCATCTGAGTCTAGTGCTTCGGGCATTATTTTGTTGTATTTGTCGACTAGGGTGGAAGGGTCATTGGACTGTGGTAGGGCGTTTAGTGTAGGTAGTATTAATGGTACAAGTTTGTCGGCTGTAATGTTTTTTTATTCCTAGTGAGTGTAGAGTGGGTGGGGGGTTGTTGTAAGTGCTGGGTGTTATGGCTTCAAGTGAGAATGCTAAGAGGTGGTGATGATATGATATGATATGATATGGCATTTGTAACGCGCCTATACACAAGTGTTTCAAGGCGTGACAAGGCAGGGAGGGGGGAACAAAGGGAAGACAGACAACGATCCTACTAGGCCAAGTGTCATTCAGATCACGCAAGTGCATGGGTGGAGGGAAGGGAAAAGTGCAAGAGGACGGGGGGGGAAGTGCAGTACAGGGAAGTAGAATAACAAATAAATAATAGGGCTAGCTAGTGGCAAGTGCAAGGTAAGTGCAGACAAGTGCTGGGAAGGCAGGCTGTAGGGATACAGAGACAGTCCCGCAGTGCAGGGGTTGTCATGGAGGCAGTGCAAGTGGAGAGTGGCTGGGCCAGGACCGAGATTGGTGAGAGTGGCCCAGTTGCAGATTCAGTGTAGTTTCAGTCAGAATTTAACAGGGGAGAGGGGGAGAGAAAGCAGAAGCAAAGAGGAAGGTTTTGAGGTGCTTCTGGAACCGGAGATGGTTCTCCTCAAGTTTCAGTGAGGCAGAAAGGCTGTTCCAAAGGGAGGCCCCTGCCAAGGAGAGAGATCTACCCCCAAGTCGTTGCTTGGAGAAGCGGCTGACCCTGAGGGAGTTGGAGACGGATGAGCGAAGAGCTCGAGAAGGAAGATATTTAGGAAGAGAGAGTTGAAGGTTTTTAGGCCCCAGGCCCCAGAAGGCCTTGTGGACAATGCAGAGGGTTTTGAACTTAATCCTCACAGCCACTGGGAGCCAGTGTAGAGATTTCAGACCTGGAGAGATACGGTCCCTGGGCTTGAGGCCAAGGACAAGTCTCGCAGTCCTGTTCTGGATAAGTTGCAGAGGGCGGAGAGTAGAGGCAGGCAGATTTAGATAGAGGCTGTTACAGTAGTCCAGCTTCGAGAGAAGCAGGGCTCGGGAGACAGTGAGCTTCTGGAGGAAGGAGAGGAAAGGAAGAATGCCTCTGAGGAGGTGAAGCTGGTAGTGTGACTTCTTAGAGACGTCAGATATGTGAGGAGAGAAGGAGAGTGTGGAGTCGAAGATGACCCCAAGGTTTTTTGCCTTGCAGGTAGGAGCAGGAAGATGTCCAAGAGAGGTCGGCCAGAGAGCTGCAGGGAAGGAGGGAGTGGGTGTGCCGATGAGTAGAATCTCAGTCTTACTGGCATTTAGGCAGAGGTCATTGGCGGCACACCATTCCTGGATAGCAGACAGACAGTCAGAGATGAGGGAAGGAGAGGAGGAGGCCGAGGGTAGCCTGAAAATGAGCTGGGTGTCATCCGCATAGCACTGAAAGTTGGGGCAGAGAGCGGCAATGCAGTGGGCAAGGAGTGCCAGATACTGGTTGAAAAGCCAGGGAGAGAGGTTAGATCCCTGGGGGACACCACAGGTAGAGAAAAAGATGTCAGAGAGGAAGGACCCCAGTTGGACCTGGGAGGGTTGATTGGAGAGGAAAGAGGTCAGCCATGCCAGACCCTGACCAGTGATGCCCAGGTCATCTTGGAGACGGTGGAGCAGGATGGCATGGTTGACAGTATCAAAGGCAGAAGAGAGATCGAGCAAAATGAGAACACACAGAGTGTTGGAGTAAAGATTCGAGAGCAGGTCCTCACGGATGTTTAGGAGAGCAGTTTCCATGCTTCTGGCAGCTCTGAAGCCAGACTGATGGTCATGAAGACTACCAGCAGATTCAGCATGGAGATTAAGCTGGGAGATGGCCAGTTTCTCCAGGAGCTTGCCCAGGAAGGGAGTGATGGAGATTGGGCGATAGTTAGCCTGGCAGGAGGGGTCGGAAGAGGGTTTCCTAAGAAGAGGGTGCACAAGGGAGTGCTTAAGGGGGGATGGGAAGACTCCAGAGGTGAAGGAGTGATTGCCGAAGTCAGCCAGGGCAGGAGCCAGGGAGTCAATGTGGTCCTTGATAGTTTTGGAGGAACAGGGGTGAACCTGTTTTGACGAGACTTTCATAGATCGGACTTGTCTGGAGACCTTGTCAGCGGAGAAGAGGGGAAAGGCAGAGAAGGAGGGAGGGGGTGGCTGCAGAAGGGCCAGAGGAAGAGCAGGGAATAGAGGGAGGGAGGTGATAGGAGGAGAGTGAGGACAGGATGTCCTGAGTTTTAGAGATGAAGTAAGAGGCCAGTGCCGTGCAGAGGGCCTGGGAGGGGATAGGAGAGGTAGAGACTGCAGCAGGGTTGGCCAGCTTCTTGCAGATTTTGAAGAGTTCGGCCGAATTGTTAGATGCCCCAGAGATGCGGGCTTGGATAAGGGCTCTCTTCTTGGTAAGAACGTAGAGCCGGTATTGCCTTTGAAGCAGACGGCAGGCCAGTTTGTCAGAGGATGAACATGAAGCACGCCATTTCCTCTCTGCCACCCTGCATTTGCATTTTAGGGTGACGAGATCCGAGTCATACCAGGAGTTACATTTGGCTCTAGGCTTCAGGCGAATTCTCATGACAGGGGCAAGGATATCAAGAGTATCAGATATAGCAGAGCGGAGCGTGGAGAGGGCTGTGTCAGGGTGGGAGTCAGCCGAAGGGGGAGGGGGGGCGAGAAAGTGGCAACGAAAGCCTCAACAGACACGCGCTTCATGGGTCGGATGACCGAGAAGGAGAGTGGCAGTGATGAGGGTGGCTTTGCCTGTGGGGTAGGGAGGGTGAGGTGGGAGGACAGGAGAAAGTGATCACTCTAGGAGAGAGGAGTGGAGAGAGGGACGGAGAGGAGAAGGTCAGAGGAGATCAGAGCATCAAGGGTGTTCCCTGCTGAATGAGTCGGCCCAGATGGAGATTAGAGAGTGAGAGAGAGTCGCAGAGGTCGTGGAAGAGTCCAGAGGGGGGACAGGAGGCATCCAGGTGGATGTTGAAGTCTCCAAGAAAGAGGAGTTGAGTGGTTGAGGACAGGAGTGAGGAGGAGAGGTCCGCCCACTCGGAGAGGAAGGAGGAAATTTGACCAGGTGGCCGATAGATAGTAGCCACGGTAAGGGAATGGCTCGGAGAGAGAGAGAGTCGGCAGACAAGGAATTCAAAAGAGGAGTAGGTCTGCGTAGGAGTGACAGTGGCCGGAATCCACTCAGGGAAGATAAGGGCCACACCCCCCCGGCACGGTTGGGCCTGGGCACGGAGAGGATCTTCTATTCATCAGGAAGGAGTGTGTCGAAGCTGGTGACAGAGCTGGCTGCGAACCATGTCTCCGTGAGACCGAGGACGTCCAGGTCCAGTTCCTCAAGAAGGTGACAGATATCAGAGGAATGTTTGATGGCAGAGCGAGAGTTAAGAGTGGCAATGTGGAGAAGGTTGCCAACATTGAAGGACTTCCGGGGAGGGGTACAGATCAGAGGTACGCCCTGCCGAGGTGAAGAAGGAGCACGAGAGGGGGCAGGGAGGGAGGGTGGAGGCAAGGTAGCCCAGGACAGAGGAGAGGTGACAGCAGGAGAGGAAAGGAAGTTGATGAGGCGTGGGAAGCGTCTATCAAAGAGGTGAAGGTTGGCCTGAGGGCTTTGGACCAAGACGGTCCCATTAGCGTAGACATTAATGATGGCCTTAGAGGAGTGGAAGGGGGCCAAGAGGACATCCCAACGGGTACCACCATTAATGGGAGAAGAGGAGAAAGGAGAGTGCACAGAGACCATATGAAGTGTCCATAGGTCAGGCGAAGGCACTAAAAAGAGGATGTCAGTGAGAGTTTCCTCGGAGGAGGCACTAGTGTAGGTGTCAGCGATAGGGGGGCCTGGGTTGGGAACCAGGATGTCCTTTTTAAACTTTTTCCTACCAGATTTAGTGAGGAGAGCAGGATAGTCAATGGAGAAGCAGTTAGAGAAGATAGGCGAGATAGAGAGCACCATGGAATAGGAGGGTGTGGGAGGGGAAGACAGACGAGAGCAACCAGGCAGGAGGTGAGCAGCAAGCACCTAGTTTACCACATTTCAGAAAACCACAGTAACAGAGTAAATGCGTATTGGGTACCCAGTGGAGAGGTCACCTAAGTTTGAGAGTCCTGCAAGGGGTGAAAAAAGCCCTAGTTTACCACATTTCAGAAAACCACAATAACACAGTAATGCGTATTAGGTACCCAGTGGAGAGGCCACCTAAGTTTGAGAGTCCTGCGAGGGGTGAAAAAAGCCCTAGTTTACCACATTTCAGAAAACCACAGTAACACAGTAATGCGTATTAGGTACCCAGTGGAGAGGCCACCTAAGTTTGAGAGTCCTGCGAGTGGTGAAAAAAGCCCTAGTTTACCACATTTCAGAAAACCACAGTCCAAGACTGTGGGGTGATGGACCTAATGGAGGCACTACAGTTGTAGCCTGCCACCCAATCAAGGGTTCTTCTTTTATTATGGGTGGGGCAAGTAACTCTTTGGATTAAACCTAGTTCAGCAAGAGTGTCAGCGATTAGTTCTGCTTGGTGGTCTTTAGGGTCTTTGAACCCCAAGTTAAAATCACCTAGCAGAATAATTTGTGATGTGGTTTTTAAATTGTAGGAAAGGATGGTGGTAAGGTCCTCCTCGAATGACCCAATGGGGCCGGGGGGTCTGTATAGTAGATTAATGGTGACAGTTTTGGAACCAGAAATCGGTAATTTGGCGATTAGGGATTCACAAGATTTGACATCCAGTGAGGGGACTAGTCTCATGGCTAAGCTAGTTTTGGCTATTATAGCTATGCCTCCTCCACGGGCCACAGTTCTGTCTGCTCTGAGGATTGTGTAATCCTCAGGGATAGCCAGCATAAGGGCAGGTCCGACTGTTGGATGGAGCCAGGACTCGGTGATGGCTAAGAAATCGAACTTTTCTGGTTGTAGAAGGCCAGCTATCTCTATGGCGTGTGCCAATAAGGATCGGCCATTTATTAAGGCCCCTTTGAGGTAGGTAGCATTATTTCGTGTAGGGGCATTTAGTGGGAAGAGCATTGAAGGGTTTAATCTGTTGGCAGCTCTTTGGTAGAGGATGATTGGGGAGGGAAGTTTTTTGTGAGTGTGTGTGTTTTTCTGGTATTAGCGGTTGTGGTAGATCTGGAGAGAGGTTCGAATAGTTTAGGAAGCATAGAGCGGAGTCCAAGGTTTCTTGAGGTGAGACTGCATGGTCTGTCAGTTTTGAGTGGGACCTGGAAGTGTGCGATGGAAGATGATGTCCGTGCATGGCTCAAGTTACCAGGAAGCAATGGTGTCTATGGGACAACCATGAATGTTGGTGGTTGATCTGTCATAGTTAAGTAGGATATGGGTAGGCGGTATAGGCTTGAGGTCCAAGTCAGAGGGATCATGTCTAGGATGGCCCTTAGTAGGACTGTGTACATGCCAGCCACATACATAGTGAAACAGTGAAGAATAGGTTAGTCAACTATATCGCAATACTACCAAAAGGTGTGATGGTAGTATAGATTTATCAAACAGATTGAGATTCCTGCCAGTGGGCTAAAGATGCATAGTTTGGCATAGGTGGCTCACATGGGTTGCTGCCAATGGACTAGGAAGACACAATTGGACATAGTAGGCTAGTTTGAAATGCTAACAATGGACATAGTAGGAGGACATTGTAGTCCTTGTTATTAGTTACAGCGACAAATTGCTAACAATGGGCTAGTGGTGCCCATTAGGCGTAATTGGCAAGATCAAATTGCGGACAGTGGGCTGGGTGAGCACAGTTAGACATAGCAAGTTGAGTCTGTATAGTTGCTCATGGGGCGAAGCATAGCTAGTTGACAGTGTTCTGATAATTTCCTGGGCAAGCTTTAAGTAGGCATGATCTGATGAGATTTAGCTAAACTACAAAGGGTTGTTTGTGTAGCCAAAGCCTGAGCTGTTCGTGGAGTAGCTTCGATAGCGCAAGGTGGAGTCATAGATATTTTGACTAGTGGTACACAGAGCTCTGCTTGTGGCTGTGTGCTGCAGGGGAAAAGGCAGATCAGGACGGACACGGTACAGGGAAGGAACGAATAATGTAAAAGTAAAATGAATGCACCACATGGGTGGGTGTTGGGCGAGCGTGGTCAGAGAGGGACGGATGGTGAAGATTAGGTAGAGTGTGTACTTACGTTAACAAATGGGAGATGATGAGGCAGCAGGGTTACTCGACGGTCGTCAAACCGTCGCAGACAAGCCCTTTTTATCTCCGCCCTTCTGAGTGGTGCTTCCGGCGACAGCTTCCGCCTTTCAGTTGGTGGCGGGGACGGATATGATGGAAGTCAGCCAATCCAAGGCTGAGGCACAGGCCAGGCAGTAGAGCGTTAGTATGAAATGAAGAACGTGGCGGCCATTGACTGTATTGTTGACAATGTCAGCTATTGCAGATATTCTCGGGAACAGTGGCTGAAAGGCGTGCATGGATCAGGGGGTACCCAGATGACGATAGTGCCAATAATTACGAATTGTACAGTTGGGAGTAATTGAAAATAAAATTATTCAGCAGCGCAGCGTCGCCGTTCCAGATGGGCTCTTACCCTTGCTGATGCAGGTCAGGGTCAGGGGAATAGGGGCTCCTGCCCTATCTTGACGACGAAACTCTTGAACTGCAATATTATTTACCTGTTGTTGACCACAGACACAAACCAAGAGACACAGGCCAACATATCCCAGAATTCTGTCTTCCTTCCTCAATAGACATATCCCACATGCCAAGTGTGTTGCTAGGTCTGGAAAAGATCCGGGGTACGCAAATGTTGGGACTGTCGGGGTTCAAGCTAGCTACCCTTTAGGTTGTAACCCATGAGGTTCTACAAACAAAGAATGCCCATATGTCCTATAATGCACCTATAATACAGCAGTGGATGTGAGGTTCAGAGGAAACATTAAAACTTGTACTCCTGTGAGTACAATCCATAAACCCATTTCCACAGATTGCCATTAGTTGATGAGGAATGAGTAGGTGTAGGGGCAATGACAGGGTGGTTGCCCGTAACTGACTCATTTAGACAAGGAAGAAGGAGGAAGTCAACCACTGGGGTGGAGTTGGTTGGCTCCCTCCTTCAGCATTCCCACTTTGACGCAGGTGCTCTTTCACAGATGGAGACTCATCGAACAATCAGTGAAGCTGGTGCACCCTCTGCTAACAACACAGACGACTGGCTACATTTTTGTTATGCCAGAGGTCTTTTCTGAGGCGTTTTTGTCAAATGCAATGGGTCTGGCTAATTTCAACGAGAACCATAATCACTATTTCTGTTTGCACATGTGCAATTTTTAACTAGATCAGACCGAGCAACACCACAACATGTACTTGAATGGACCTGTAAAGGTGTGTGTGTGTGTATGTGTGTGTGTCTGTGTGTGTGTGTGTGTGTGTGTGCGTGTGTGTGTGCGCACGCGCGTGCACATGTGGATTTGAGTCTGCAGTGACTGAGTGTGCGCTGGGTTGTTGTGGACTGTTAGTGTGTCCTTTCTGAAATATGTGAATTTGCGAGAGGAATGTGGATTATGCCTTGTGGAGTGAAAGGGAGTGAAAGGTGCAGGAAGGAAGTTGGAGCAGTGGTTACAATGATAGTAAGTTGTATTTAACTGCTGATGGGTAGCGCCTCCTTCTACTGAATACAATTACCAACCCTGCCACTAGCCAGCATGCACTCATTACAAAAGACACATTCCGAGGTTGGTGCTAGCCATGGCGCTATTATATACCGGTACCGCCACCGACGTGGTGGTATGGGGACTTACCGGTCCATTCCACCGTTTGCGGGACCGGTAAGTCCCCATTTGAATTGCCATTCTCCATTCCCATTTGATCCCCCATAGGGCTCAATGGGAAGGGGAAGGCGGCAATAACGGTAACGTAATAGTATTTTTATTTAGCTATAAATCAGCACTGGAGGTTATCCTTGCATAGAATGGAGCAAAAACGCTCCCCTGGGTCAGTTATGTTTCCGACCTAAGTCTGAAATTGGGGTTACCCTCTATTTCTTCTCTCATAAACTTATGGAATCCAATACCGTTAGCATATATTCAACAGAAATATATGATATGGCATTTATAACGTGCCTATACACAAGTGTTTCAAGGCGCGTCGAGGCAAGGGAGTGAGACAAAGGGAAGACAGAGACAACCATCTTACCAGGCCAAGTGACATTGAGATTGCGCAGGGGTGGGGGGTGTGGAAAAGTGTGAGGGGAAATGGGAAGGGGCAGTGCAGTACATGGGATCAGCAATAACAAGAAGTGTGGCCAATGAGTGGCAAGTGCAAGGGCAAGTGCAGACAGCAAGTGTCCAAAGTGCAGGTAGGGGGACTGCAGAGTTAGAGATACAGACCCAAGTGCAAGGGTTGCTGGGCGGGCAGTGCAGGTGTGCAACTGTGTGGGAAGGGGACCTGGGCCCTTGATCAGAGGGTAGCCAGGTGGCCAGTGCAGTTTCAGACAGGAATTCAGCAGAGGAGAGACAGAGTGAAGGCAGAAGCAAAGAGGAATGTCTTGAGGTGCTTCCGGAACCAGAGATGGTTCTCTGCAAGTTTCAGAGAGGCAGGGAGGCTGTTCCAGAGGGAGGACCCAGCCGTAGAAAGAGATATTCCACCAACTCGTTGCTTGGAGAAGCGACCGACCCTGTGGGAGTTGGAGGCGGAGGAGCGAAGAGCTTGAGAAGGAAGGTATTTATGAAGAGAGAGTTGGTGGTATTGAGGCTCCATGCCCCAGGAGGCCTTGGGGACAATGCAGAGGGTCTTGAACTTAATCTTCGCAGCCAATGGGAGCAAGTGCAGAGATTTCAGTGCTGGAGAGATACCATCCCTGAGCTTGAGGCCAAGGACAAGTCTCACAGTCCTGTTCTGGATCAGTTGCAGAGGGCGGAGAGTAGAAGCAGGCAGATTTAGAGAGAGGCTGTTGCAGTAGTCCAGTCTAGAGGGACCCAGAGCTCTGGAAACAGTAAGCTTCTGGGCAAGTAGAGCAAAGGAA
This sequence comes from Ambystoma mexicanum, assembly GCF_040938575.1. NCBI lineage: Eukaryota > Metazoa > Chordata > Amphibia > Caudata > Ambystomatidae > Ambystoma > Ambystoma mexicanum. The sequence goes on along the minus strand of NC_090924.1, from coordinate 550,183,281 downwards.
GAATACCTCTGAGGAGGTGCAGTTGGTAGTGTAACTTCTTAGAGACGTCAGAGATGTGAGGAGAAAAGGAGAGTGTAGAGTCGATGATGACCCCAAGGTTCGTAGCCTCACAGGTGGGAGCAGGAAGAGGGCCAAGTGAGGCTGGCCAGAGAGTGACAGGAAAGGAGGGTGCAGGTGTGCTGATGAGGAAAATCTCTGTCTTACTGGCATTAAGGCAGAGATTGTTGGCAGCACACCACTCCTGGATAGAAGACAGACAGTCAGAGATTAGAGAAGGAGAAGAGGTGGCAGAAGGGAGCCTGAAAACAAGCTTAGTGTCATCCACATAGCACTGAAAGTTGGAGCAGAGAGTGGCAATGCAGTGGGCAAGGTGTGCCAGGTATTGGTTGAACAGCCAGGAAGAGAGGTTAGACCCCTGGGAAACACTACAGGTAGAGACTGGTACTACAAGCTCACATTTTCATCGATAGGCCCTACTGGCATAATGGCAAAGTATCTTTCGCTGAAATCCTACTTTGGCTCCAAAAGATATCTAAAGTCCATTGACGATAAGGAGGCAAAATCCTGTACCTAAAGTCCAGATTAGGAGTCTTGCACTAGAAACAGTGAGAGGCACCTGAGGTGGGTGAGATACACATCTATGTAAAATCTGCTGAACAGGGATAGAGGACCTAAGACATTTTTACATGTTTTGCCCTTTATACAATTATTTGCGGGGCAGATGGCGTTTTCCAATTTACAAAAAAGTTTTGCGAGTACTGGCGAGGCTACGGATCTCTTTCTCAGAGTCGAAGGTGATCCGGAACTCTGGCCCCATTCTCAATTTCTAAAGAAAGTGTGGCGATATTTATATGTGGCGACCTGCCCAATTATTAAAAAATTGTGAGTTTTCAACTGTATTTTGCATTGTGAAGCTGCTAAATGAATGTTGGTATGTTTAGATTTCCACTGTGATTTTTCTTCCAATTCTGTATATGATACTGTGATGAATTTCCCTTTTTTATGTATTATGTACATTTTGTGGTTTCATTACTGAAATAAATTGTGTGTTTACCATTGTTTCCTAGAGAGCTTGCAGGGCCCTCATCCGGCACTCAATCTCCTCCTCTGCCCTTCAAGAATCCTACAGGATGGCGTTGTGCGTCTGCTCCAACCTCTCCTCAACCTCGGCCCTGACCCTGGCAATTGCTGCCTTTTGTGCCTGCTGCTTCTCCACTTCCTGCTGTCTCACAAAGCACACCTGGTAGGACACCAGCGTCCACACATGCCGTCGGGTCTCCTACCTCACTTGCACCATGCGTGCATCCACTTGCCTCCGCCTGCTTGTAATGCCTGCAAGGATTTGCCTACTCAGCAACAACATCTCCTGCTTCCTGGCAATGTGCCTGTGGCGTAGGCACCCCCTCAGACTGGATGACAGTCTGCATCAGGGGAGAACACCAACTGTACTGCACTCAAGAGCTTGCTGTTCCTCCACCGCCTGTGCCCCTATATGCGCCTGGGCAGGCTCAGTGACCAGCTCATCTGCCACAATCTGGACTTCCACCTCCACCAGGGACAGCCGACTCCCAGACTGACCAATGGCGGGATGGGGGCATAGGAGGCCATGAAGGTAGCTGTAATGGAGACCACCATTGAGGCTGAATGGGGTACAGTTGAGGAGGAGGAGAGAATCATTGCAGTGGCCTGTACACAGTGGCTACCACAAAGCAGTGCTGCTGCCCGATGGGACAAGAGGCAGCCTATCTGCCCTTGATGCTCTACAAGCAGCACATGAGATGCTTGCATAGCATCACGCATACATGGCTGCCACATAAAGCCATCCATCAGCAGTTGCAGAAGTGCATCTCTGATGGCCACATCAGCTGGAAGTGTGGGCTCTGTCTCGATGGAGGCATTGATGAATGTGCACAGTGCTGCAGCAGATGGCCTTGGGATAGGAGGTTGTGCTGACCCCTGCACAGTGAACTGCACAACCTCCTGTCTCAGGACCAGGTCTGCAGCCTGCACATCTCCCTTGGTACTCCCACCTGACAATGTGGGGAGGCCTGCAATGGCCTCCTCCTCCTTCGCCTCCTTCATCAATCCAGATACCTCCACTGAGGTCTCTATGTCTAGAAACCCCTCTGTGGCAATGTCACCACCATGCCCCACTGCTGATGTATGGGACACTCCCCCAGGCACATCACCCATAGAAGAGGTGGAAACAACAGTGCATTCCGGGGTCTGTACCTGTGTCTGAAGTCCATGTCCCTGGGTTGCAGCTCCACAGCGCTGCTTATGCCCTCTTCTACAGCCACTGCAACTGTAGAAAAGGGAACAAGGAACATGGGAATCAATCATCAGTGGCAATCCATATGTACTCTTTTCCATAGTAACAGTAGCATGCTGTCAGCATCAGTCAACAAGCAACTGCCTCGCACACACAGGTCCATGCTCAGAAATCTGACAGACTCCAGTTCCACAACTGAAGGTAAAAGGACAAATCACAATGATGAGAAATGCTCATGTGAACATAGCACACTGATGTCTGGCTACATGCATATGACAACTCATTTCACATCACAAACACAATGATGCAGTGACCCAAGTGTATCCTGAAAGCAGGGCCATGGAAAGAGCAAGCACCTGCACACATGTGTCCGTAGCATCATAGGCACATCTCCATCCAACAAAGATCTTCCACATGCCCCCCTGACAGTCCAACATGAAAGCAAGCAACTCGTACATGCACCCATTGCTGAGACTCAAGCAGCAATGTTCTAGGTCCCAACATGAGCGCATATCATGATGACATTCCATGAATGCCCCCTTATTCAGTGGCCTGACAGGTCCCAATGTAGATCTGGATAGTGAAAAGCATTAACTTACTCAATTCATGCATTCTCATGCAGAACATACAAAATCTGTGGAAATGTTCTCCCTGTGAGTACTCACTAGCACTTTGGATGTGTGTTTGCAGGTCAAGGACCCAGGCATGGACCTCTGGGTTTATCCTCTTCAGTATCTGGAGGTGGATGGGTGTCACCTGATGACGGGCCTGCACAGTGCACCTATACGGAGTCACCTGCCTCAAGGACCACCTTGACCTTGGCCTGGCTCTGGATCCTGATGTTGTCCCAGCGCTTCTTAGCATGCTCCGCTCTATGGACTATCACCCCGTCTGCATTGATGGCAGCTGTGATGTCCACCCAGATCCTCTAACGGCCACAAAATCCAAGCTGTTCTGCGGCATGAAGAGGGCATCATAATTCACCAGGACGTGGTCACCCAGGATGCCAACTTCTCCAGCGGTGAAGTTGAGAGCTCTCAGCCCCACCATGGGGATACTGGTCGATGGTGCGGGTAGGGTGCACCTGAGTCTGGTGGGGTGAAGCTGGGCACTGGCTATGTGCACTGTGGAGCTGTGGTGGTGGTGGAGGCCCTTGGATGGCAGATGGGGTGGTCACAGAGCCTGACAGGATTGGCACAAAGGAACAGGCTGTGGGGAAATAGCAGCACCCCAAGGCAGTGCTAGTGGTCAGCAGCCAGTAACATACTATAAGGAAGCTGGGGATGTTGCTGTTTGGATGCAAAATAAGACTGGTGGAGGCAAGATATGGCATGAGGCAGGAGCTTCAAGCAGAAGGCATCAGTGATGAAATAAGAGGAAGGGTCCCATGCGCGTAAATGATATGATGCATGCAGCGTGCTTACCCGCGTAACACTGTATTTAATGGGCCTTCTCTTGCATGCATGGGGTACAATACAGACTTCCCTTGCATCGTGGAGGCTGCAAAGGTTAGGGGGTATGACATGGATTGCATGTCTGAATTTGCAGATACATTGCCGTGAACACTGCTTGCACCATGAGTGGGAGGGCTTCGCAGAGAGGATACGGACGGGGAAGTGGGCAGAAGAAGGGTCTACCTGCTGAATGTGATAGTGAGCCTACAGGTTCCCCTGTACCACCAGAGCCCCCTATGGATAAGAGGAGCCAGTCTGCAGAGAAAGAACAGGCAGGGCCCCATGAAAAGGCACAAGTGAAGAACAGGGAATCAAGGGAGAAGTGCTTTTCAGATGAAGGGCTAACAATCCTCACAGATTATGTCAATGAACACCAGGTGTACCTATACCCATGGGCAGGCAGTACCATTCCTGTGACCCAGTGGTGGAGGATTTGGCAGAAGGTCACAGACTTGATAAATTCCTGTGGGGTGGAGAGCGCGCTGCAGAAGAGGTTGACAAAAGGATGGGGGACCTCATGCGACGGACCAACGAGAAGCTCGGCAGCAATGTGGCCTCTGCCCAGGCTACTGGAGGTGGATCGTCACATGCTGAGGAGCTGACTGCATTTGAAGTGGTCTCCAGAGGCCTCATAAGCAGTGAGCAGGAGGTTGGCTTTGGAGGCATGGACACCTATCAAGCCACATAAGGTGAGTGCCATGTGTGCATGATATGTATGCCTACCTCAACACATGATATACTATCACATAATGCAGTACAGTCATAGTAGTCCCTCTCACCGCCCCATGAGTACTACAGCAATGCATCCATGGGCATGCCCATTACATGTTATGCATCCCAGAAGGTGGATACTTGTACTATGTTTGTGGTTGACATGGATCTTACATCACATATCACTGTATACAGGATTCTTTAGCAAAGCCATTACACCTATATGTGCCAATAGCTTGCAAGGCACATGTCATTGGACAAACTTGCAATCTCATGCTTGTGGATATTGCATTGTGAACACAAATTTGGACTTTCATGGAATGACACTGAGCAGTGGATGATGTCAGAGTCATATATTTACTGGCTCTGGTTGCCAGTGGCCATGGATGAGTGACAATGTTGCTAAGAAGTTGCATGAGGTGTGTTCCAGGCAGAAGTAACAGTGGTCATCCCAAATTTGTTTGAGTGATGATGATTCCACATTTGCAGTGTCAATAATTCAGTCGTCATGCAAGTGCACACTGCATATATTCATGTTAGTAAAGATGTATGTGAGCGTGTTGAGCAACAACTATGGACTTGGCCAATGTGGCAAAGGGGCTGATGGGGACTGCGGAAACACAAATGCCTGCATGCATGTTTGGTCAGCAGGTGAAAACGTAATACTGACACATGTTTCATGTTGGCATGGCTAAAGTTGAGTAGGGGCTCAGCAATTTACCATGAAACTCTATCCATTCGAGATGTAGGTTCACAGCTTGGAGACCCTGGCCCTGGCAGTGGGAAGCCCTGTATCAATGGCGGGTTCAGTGTCTGCAAGATAGTCTTTGGCCATCATGGAACCAGCGGCAGAGACTGGTGTCAGTCGGAGGGTTGTAGACAGCCAGTCAATGACAGTGCACTCACTATTACATGTCTGGGTCTGGGCATCCCATCTTGTTTTGCCTCAGACACATGGTGGATGTGTTCCTGCCAGACACTCAGAGTAGGAGGAGAAGTTTCTGTCTGCAAGTACCCAATGGTGCAAGGTCCTGTAGGAGATGGCTATGGACATCCATCACCTGGCCAATAATGTAATCTTCTCAAATGCTGCACACATTGCCAAACTCCACCTATTGCGGCAGGGGAGGAGAGAGGACATGCAATAACTGAGGCAGGCAATTCACAATGATGGTTCAGCTTTGAGACAATCTCTACATGATGAGTTGTTGGCCTCAAGGGACCACCACCAGCAGGTGATGGACACTGTGTGGGCAACACTGCATGCAGAGATGTTGGCCTCAATGGAATGCCAAAGTCAAGATACGGACACCCTGAGTAAATGTCTGCATGGCGGTGCGAAGTGGTGTCTAAGTGGTCTGGCGTGGTCGGAGTCTGTTCTTCGTGGCCACTGTTTGAAGGAGGAGCTGCAACTACTACAAAACACCATCCGCGGCGCGCGCGCTGCGAAGTGGTGTCTAAGTGGTCTGGCGTGGTCCGGCGGAGGGCCGCGGTTGGGTCGGCACCATTCATCCTCAAACACAATCTCAACTTATGCGGTAAGATTTCTTAAAAATTTTCTTCGAACCCAGCCCCAACAAGCTCCATAACCCTAACCCCATCCTTGTGAAAATCACTAACATTTGCAGTTCATTTATTCAAAACACACGCATTTAAGTGCCCAGCGCACGATAATCAGCTTACTCCAAGCATGGACGAAGAAGACGGGCATCGCCTCCGCAGCTCAAGGAAAGGAGCGGGAGGGCCCCGAACGGGTGTGGCAATTGAGAGCAATGAAACAAACAGACCAACAAAGAAAAATGATGCTCCCTCCGAAGTCATCAACTCACCTCTCACACCCCTCATTCAAACGAGTTGTGAACATATCAGCCCGCTGATAGTCAATCTTGAAAAAAACTCCAAAACCGTGTATACTCCCACCACAATCATAGAAATGACTTCAAACGAGACAACTACAGCTAGCGTCAGAAGTCGTAAACAGTTGGATAATGAAAAGAGCGAGTATGGCAAGACGTTAACTTCCCCACAACTCGGCACTCTCAAGCCAGCCACACCGTCAACCCCCGGAGGCGGGTCGGAGTGCAGGCATGATGAGAGCCTAGGGCAAAGTGAGGAAATAGAGATATACCCACGAAATGAAGACGCCGAAGAAACGTTGTAATCGAGCCCTACCAAGGTTCGACTGCCTACAGCTATCACTGAATTGCCGTCGGATGAGGAAGATCGTGCTCACACTAAGGAGACGCGACTCGCAACCGAAGTAGAGAGCTCCGAATCGTGCAAATGGAAAGGAAAAAAATGTGAAAAACAGATTCAGGACCAATCACCAACGAGGGCCCATCAACAAGTAAAAGTCTTAGTACATGCCTCAAATAATGATGAAGATCTCCAAGAAAGTGCAAACTGTATGGAATACGCTCCATCAGAGAAGAACTGCGTAGAAAGCGCACTAACATCAGCGCGAAACATGAAAAAAAGGAGCAGAGAATGTTGTGAAACCACACTCGGGCAAATGAGCTCGCAAAAATTCACCAATCAGAAGAATAATAAATCAAATATGCATGCAAGAGCCAAAGTGAGTCGATCCACCAAAAACACATCACAAACTGTGAAAGAGCACATGACCAAAAGCTCAAATATCGCGAAATAAAAAAAAACCAACACCATGCGTATGTTGACTGACTTCTTCGAACTCCAGCTACTAAAGAAATCACGAAACTTTGCGGAAATCTCTGATGCAGACATGTTAGCAGCCATAAGCGAAAACATACCACATGCAAAACAACGAAGAATGGACCTCACACCTGAAGCAGGCTTGTCACAAGCAGACAAATCCGTAGCTCAAAGGCTTACATCAACAGACTCTAGTCTCAAGGAAGGCGAAAAAAACAAACGAGAGCGATGAGAATGCCATAAGACAAATGTCAAAAGCCAACCTCGCCAAGAATCTAGGCGAAGACATACCCAATGAAAAAAACGCGCCTAACCAAGACATCGTGGAAGGTGAGCCTTCAACACCGATCAACCTGGACCAGGAAAGCACGATGAGCGATGAACAACTGATTCAAGGCAACAAAGAACTCAAAGAGCCCCAAAAGGCCACTGCGGTCATGGCCAAAACACAAGAACGAGAAAGTCTGCTCCAGACCTCTGCGTCAGAAGCATCCAAATCACCAGCTGCATCCAGTCAGAATCTCAGCCCAGGTTTAACAAGTCATCATGCGGCAGTTGCAAGAGAACCACGTAAACGCCCAAACATAGTGGAACTCGATATTCAAGTGAACCAAACAAAAGATAGATCCCAACGGGTTCTTCCGACAGAAAAAATACTACAAACGGAATCAAGAGGCTCAAACCAACCACGAACACCCAGGAGAAGTCATAGTGATTTTGAATATCAATCAGGCAGAACTTCATGCCCACAAACGCCAAATGCAGCACAAGAGGCATCCTCGAAAAAAACGGACTTACAAGGAATCATGTCCGTCATAACCATTGCACTCAATCCTTTTTGCAAACTATACGAGACCATGAATGATGCAAAATAACAAAGGTACGACAGAGCCATGCATCGATGAGACGATTAACAACATCACAGAAATGCCAAATGAGACAACATTGTCCAATCGACAGAGCAAGTCAATCAATACAAGTCAAGTTGGAACACAAACAGAGACCATCATTGATTTAACAGTCGATATAAAAGCAACTGACAGAGAAAAAACCCAGCAAAAGACAACAAGCAATAACGAGATAACAAACAGTAAAAGCAACATGACCATGGGACAACAAACGCCAACGGTAATGTTGGTACTAAATCAAGCAAATGTCAAAGATAAAGGTGAGATCAGAGTTGCAACCTACTCATATGGCATTTTCGAGATAAATGGCCGGAAAGACAAACCGAATAACGATTCAGAGACAGCCGCAACACGCATTAAAAGGGACGTCTCAAAAAATACCTCCAGCAAACAAAACACAGAAAAAGAATCGAACACAAGTCTTGAAATAAGAGCACCAGCCACAGTATCAAAACGAAATGTGAATAGCTCAACGGCCACCACAATGAGGGAAAACGAAAATACAGAAAACGTAAAAAATTGCAAAAACAAACTGACTACAGAACGGAACTCCAAGGAAAAACTGGATTTAACGGATCCCTTAACGAACCTGAGCACATATTCGGATGAAGTCATTGATTCACCGACAGCATTAGTTGCAATCAACCAAAAGGCGGAAAAAACGCCATCACTGAAACAAAAGATGGCAGTAACTACAGAAGAAAAACATGCGGAAATGCTGCAAGAACGCGACTTCGAAACCTTGGAACAAAAACGAAATCATCTAACAAAGTGTGCAGCATACCGTGAGAACAAAAAAGAGCACAAGCAAGTCTATATTGCGGACAGATGTACGGAGACTATCCAAAGTAAGAACATCAATAAAACAAAAAACATCAGAAACAAATCAGAAGAACGCCTTACAAAAAAGAGCACAACAACGGACAGAGGGTCAACAACTACTCAACAAACACAAAACAAAACACAAGAACCGCAAGGGGAAAAAAGACCAACGCTTAAGGCGTATAAAGACACACCCAAGAAACGAGAATACGAAACAAGAAAAACTAACAACAATACTAAACATGGTTACTGCTCAGGACAGAAACAACAGAACGATCCACACAAACGAGCATCTCACGTTCCAAACACAAGAAACACAGAAATTGAAGAAAACGATGGGAGATACCCCACAAAAAATGTCTCAAAATATTCAATCAGAATGACCCAACGAAGTTGCATCAAAGAAGAGACCATTTTAAATCGAAGAACGATCTTGAAAATACTGCGTCAAATTAAAGACTTGCAGAAACTTCACACAGATGACTTGAAAATCGTTGAACCATGGCATACGCAACATGGGGCAGTTACAATACTGCATCTAACGTCCTCAACGATATTAAAAAAAATTCTAAAATATAGAAGAGACATCTATAATTCTGGTTACTACGTGGAAGACCTCACAGTACCTAGTAACGAAGAATGCATCGAATCAGCTAAAACTAGGGAGATCGATGCCACGGAAAACAAACTCTTAACAACGAAGTATAAGACGTATGACGACAAAGATACAGAGGATTACCCTCAGAAAGACCACAAAGTAACAAAGGGACTTGAAATATCAAAGAAACACCAGAGATCACATTCAATAAGAGCAAAAATGAGCATTACAAAACCAAGAATGACTCAGTATATAACAAAACAACTGAGAGAGAAAATATGGTAAATCAACAACGGACACCAATCATTGATGGTACCACAAAAATAACCTGCACGCAAAGAGTCGGCTCAACACCGTCGGCTCAATTCAAACAAAGCCCAAATACAAGCAGCAAAATAGGAATCTGGGCTTGGTTGCCAAAAGCCCTAAATCTGCATCGCAAACAATAGCCACTCAAGCGGGCGGAAGCAGTCATATGCAATGAGCCCATAGAAGTCATCAATGACATCAAGTTATGTTCATGGAATACGCGAGGCCACGTACATCTGACTGCTCCAGGCGGCCCCAATCTTGGAGAATTTCACATAATCTGTCTACAGGAAACCTGGCTTCAGCAAACCCCCACACTAGAAGGATATCAGATCATCCTAGCCCCTGCCACAAGAGGAACCAAAGGACGTCCAACATCAGGTCTCCTGATAGCCTGCCGAAACGGTTCTGGAGCCTCCATCGTACAAACGATAATTGCAAATCAATCAATTTTGGCAGTAGAGATTGCCTAGCAAGGCGACGAAAATCATAAGACAGATTTACCAAAAATTGTTATAATAAATTTTTACTGGAACCCAGCTGCAATCATCGCAAAAAAATTCATAGACCTTTGTGAAAGGACAATTGACGCAGTAAGAACTGAGCATGATATAGAGAACATTCTGATATGTGGAGATCTAAATGTCACCCAAACAACTAGTATGAATGCAACGGAACTACAAAAGGCGTCCGTACACCGTGGCACAATTTGGCAAAAGTTCACCGAGTCGCGTGAGTTATATAACATGGACGAAGTGTTCGTTGAAACAGACAGAATATCAACTTGGGAGCGTGCACATTCGGCCTCCACGATCGATTATATCTATGTATCCAAATCCATGTTGCATTGCCTACAACTTTTTAAAGTGCGGCACACTCCAACAAGCGACCATAACCTGCTTGAAACCGCATGGAACTTCAAAACCAACAAAAACTGTCAAATGAACATACAAATTGAGGCAAACACGAAAGGCACCAGAATCAAACTAAGTACTGCTGAAATTCTTAAAATCACAGCAAAATACAAGGCTATCACCACCTCAGCGACATGCCCCAGCATCGACTACCAACCTCTACTGCTGCCGTACATACAGACATCAAAAAGAAAAGGAAACACAACAAACAGAAATACTAAACATGCATACAATAAAGTTCTAATTAATAAAAGGCGCGAGTACAGAAGAGCTCTTCGAACAGCCTACAAGCAAATTGCAACAGACGGTACATCAGAGATTCAAAGTATCAAAACAAAATACAAAGCCTGGGTAAAATCATATAGACATAAACTGTACCAAGAGGACGCCGAACAAATAACAAAAGCGCTTATCAACAACAACAGTAGGAATTTTTGGTCCTTAATACATAACGTTGAACAAACGCAGGACAATCAAATCTTAAACAACATCAGTCAGCATACTTGGGAAAGCCACTTCAGCAAAGTCTTTAAATCTGATCAAAATGTAAAACCACAGGCGCAACAACTAAAAGCTGTACAATGGTCGAACTTAGATAGAAAAGAGGATATTATTGACATCATCAAAAAACTGAAAAACTCGCGTGCACCAGGCCCAGATGGCATCAGTAATGTAGAACTAAAAAGTCATCCAGAAGAATGGGCTACCTTGCTAAGTGTCATCTTCAAGCGATGCACTGAAACGAGATCAGTACCACAATCATGGACCAAAGCAATCGTGGTACCGATTTATAAAAAAGGCAGCCTAACGGACCCAACGAACTTTCGACCGATTGCCCTACTAGATGTCATGGGGAAAGTATACGCCTCATTACACTTGACGAGATTTCAAAGATGGGCGGCCACTGCAGAATGTAATGATGAAATGCAAACAGGGTTCAAGAAACACACAGGTACAACATGCAATATACTAGTGTGCAGTATATTAAAAGCAAAAACCCTAGAAAAGAATCACTGTCTGTTTGCAGCTTATATTGACTTCACTCAGGCCTTTGACAGAGTTGAAAGATCCCTCTTGTGGGACAAACTTGAAGCATGGAAATGTCCCCACTCTCTGTTAGAGCCAATACAAGCATTGCATCATGATACATCCATAAGAGTCAGACTCAGCCGTGAAGGAGATCTATCAGCCGAAATAAACACCACACGAGGAGTCAAACAGGGCTGCCCACTGGCATCAGCACTCTTTATCACCTACATCAGCGACATTCAAAATATAGGAAGTCAAACACGAGTCTTCCCACCAACACTGGGAACAACGCAAATCGGACATCTACTCTACGCTGATGACCTAACAATTTTTGACTAGACCCAAATTGGGCTGCAGCGTAAACTTGACGACCTTCTAATCTACGCCAACAGCAATCATTTGGAAATCAATATCAATAAAACAAAAATCATGATTTTCCAACGTCACCCAAAAAAGGAAAACTTTCAGTGGCATTTGGGCAAGACCAAAATTGAGGTGGTTTCAAATTTTAAATATCTAGGAGTAAACATGGATAGTTCCCTCCATGAAACCACAATGCAGCAGGAACTACATACAAAAATGAGTAAATTAGCAGCTCAAGCAAAAACAATTGACAGCAAATTTGGAAAATTCTCCTTGAAACCAATAATAAACTTTTACAAGATGAAGGTCGTACCCACCATCACTTATGGCATAGAAGCCATGCCGACGATTCCACAAAAAGTTTGGTGCAAACTAGAAGCATATTTCTGGCGCAAAGTCCTTAAACTACCAAATTCGACTCCTGGCGTAGCAATACGACGCAAATTAAGTTTACAATCTCTAGAATGCGCCGCAACCTGCAATGCCATCATGTTATACCGCAAATGCAGATTGGACAGTCAAAACAAAATCTTCAGTATCATTAAACAAGAAATGAACAACAACACTTGTAATATGGTAACCAACTGGCAAAAGCAAAATCAAAAAGTATTAGATGCAATCGTCTCAGACGAAGACAAACTCATTACAAACCCATGTAAAGTGCTAAAGAAAATAAAAGATATGGACTGGGCCAAAACGATTGACGATACCGCGACATTAAAACTCATTGCTCATTTACCAAGTTTTACTGGAAAAAGAAATGAACTGCAGAACTACATAAAGCAATTTCCAAACAGGTCAGCACAGAACCTAATCCTACGAGCTAGGCTCAACCTGTTTAAAACAAATGAAATAAGACAAGTTTGAGGACAAGCATAGTCAATCATTTGCAGATTCTGTTCCAACGACATACAACCTCCAAAGGAGACAATAAGACATCTACTCATGGCATGTACAGCGACTGCAGCACTTAGACAGTGCTATCTGCCAACGATACCGAGCTTTAGCACACTGCCAGAGGAGCAATTGTGGTGGTGCAGACTCATTGGGGAAGATAAAACAACGTGGCAAATAGCAACTGCAAAAATGCTAGAATACATTGACACGAATCTACTAAATGTTAACAGCGAGCCATAAAGAATAAGCCTCCATCTTCTTCTCTCAAAACAGAAAACACAAAGACGAGTTCATTGAAGTTTCCTACAAAGCTTCAGTATTGTAAAATCATATTTTGATCAAACAATAATAAAATAAAAAAAAATAAAAAAAATGTCTGCATGCAGAGATATAGGCCTCAAGGCAATTCCACCCCTAATAAATGGATTCCTAGAGGCAATCTCTGCATGATGAAATGTTTGCCACAAGGGACATCCACTGGCAAGAGATTGATTCCTTGAGGCAATCTCTCAACACGCAGTTGGAGACATCAAGGATCAGTCTGCACATTTACTCTTTAGCCATTTGCGCATCCATCACATGGACCTTATGTTAATTGGCAGCCCCATGTTCACATCCCTCTCATGAGTGGCCGTAGCAGATGAGAACATGCCTTAGTTAGAGTACATTGGCCCAGGATCCACCACAGGATAGGGGTTGCAGTTGAACCACACAGGTGATGCCATTGGCCATGTCCCCACACACTCCTATCCTCTTGAAACCACCGCCCATTCTTCACGCACCCTGGTGTCCATGAGCCCAAGGAGGAGGCATGCATTTTGAAAAGAAAATGTCAGCCCCATCCCCCCTCCTGGTTGGACAGTTTTTTTCTCCGTTTTTTTTTAACACAGTCATGGTGGACCGTATTTGATTTTTTCGCCCGTCCAAGGTGGATTGGATAATCTTTATTTTGCTCATCCAGGATAGACTGTTATTCTGTTTTTGCCCTCGTCCAGGATGGACTGTGTTATTTATTTTTGGTCTTCATGTCAGGACCATTGTGCTCTTGAGGGCAGTGAGTCAACTGCTCATGGTAGTGGGCACATTTTCAAGCTGGGAGACCTGACATGTGTCCATGGTCAGTGGAGTCAACTGACGAGGTGTTGTGGACTGCTACTCCTCTCTGCCTCCCACATACAGGTGAACAGTCCATTCCACATTGCCGAGTCTGGGATGCCCTTAATTATATATTTTTATGACAAGTTCATGGATCTGGATGATAAACCCTTGTATAACGCCCCTCTCTCTGAATCCCCCTGACCTCACTGAGCCAAGAAGTAGGTTTGTTTTGCAAATTAAGGATTTATTGGAAAATTTAAACAATATATATCACACTTTTATAAATAAATTAATATTTGATAGTACACTTATGAATATAATGTTGATCAACAATGGGTAATGTTACAATTGCACACTCTTTTCAATTACTTAGGAATGAGTATAGAAAGGATAAGGTAGCAGAGAATACTTTAATGGTTTCAAGGAAATGCAATGATGGAAAAGAATGCGACACAGGAATAACCTTAATATGATTTCAACAAAAGACAATGTAATCACTTTTCCCCCTTTTGGCAATTCACTCCCCCCCCCATGTAATGTAAAAAGATGGAAGGAGAGCACACAGTTTTTAGGGATACAATACAGGCAAAAAATACTTTAAATGTGGTTTGCAAAGAAGTGAAAATATGCTAAAAATGATTTTAATTCCCGATAGGAGATTCAGGGTAGGTGATAGCTACTTAAGATTGGTTCAGGCCAACACTATCAGTGATTCATGAGGGATTATCAAGTTGAAAACGGATTTCAGCAATGCAAGCAAAAGACAGCTATTTTTGACAGGTGAAGAAGTTTGAGCTAGTTTTCAATTTGCGGCACTTTTTCCGAGTGCGTCGAGCGCAATCACGGAAATACTATAAGGAATGTTCATTGGAAAGCTCAGGATCTTAGATTTAAAATGAAAGTTAAATCTCGTTCCTAGCACATGCGGTTCCAAAGATACAGACGATTTTGTGAAGGTACTTTTACAGAAATGAAATAATGATTCAGAATGGCAAATGACACTTTCACAGGTTTAAAGTCAGAGAATGGACACAATTTCTATGATGCAGTTCTTGACAGTTTAAAATGGTTTGAATCAGATTATTTTAGACTAAGAGATTGGTTCTGGCACAGTTTTCAGGATACTCACTCCTAGTCTTGGAAGAAATGGGCCTCCATCACCGATCTTGTCAACAGGTTTAGCTGCGGTTCTCTCGCCACGGACGGTCTCTGGTACCGGTTCTGCTCACAGCGATCTGGGTCAGCTCTGCTCTGCTGGTCTGGATCTCTGGTTCTGGCAAAAGTTCTTGGCACTGCACAGCGGTATAGTCGGGGTCTCTCTGGATACAGCACTGCTTTCTGGGTTCTGGCACAGGGTTCTAGCCAGAATCAAACAGCACAACCCGGCTGTTGAAGATTGGAGTTAGGTTGCGAATGATTTTGAGGCCTGCTGAAACAGGATTCAGCTGGTGGTTCAGGCCTCTCTGCTACAAGTTCTGAAGTCTGGATTCTAAGTTCTGGAGATGGTCCTTCTGGATATTGTCTGGTCCGGCAAAGGGCTTCGCAAGAATTCAGGTGAAGTGGAAAAATGAGTGTCCCTTCCTGGGTCTTAGTGGCTCTTTTTATGTCTTTTGAAAGTTGGTGGGGAGACTGACTTTCTATGCCCCACCCTCTCATGATCCTGATAGGCTAGAGAATTCTCTGTGCTCTCACTGGGGAACTAAGTAGTGAGTCAGGATGAGTCAGAGTGATGCTATTTTTATGGCTGGCTGAAGTCCCTCCCCTTTGAATTTACTTAGAAAAATGATTTTTCATAACCACACGTGCTTCCCAGATACACAAGTTGTTGAAATTACATGTACACATTGCAGATGAATTAAGGTACATTCTTGCCCAACTCTGATCTTCCTAAGAGCTTGGGTTCTGAAATGACAACTTATTTTCATTTTTAGTGGGTTTTGCCCGAATTTACACAGAGGTACACCCCCTCTCTGGGCATATTAAGGAAAATTACTATGTCTCTAGCATAAACACAGTGTCTACAATATTTATAATTCCCAGGGTTTTGCCTCAGAACATCACAAAACGACCAGCTGAGTCTTGAACCATGAGTAAAATTGTCATTTTAAGAATCTCAAAGTTGTACATTTCTGTCATCTGATTAGAATTAGTTATCAGTATTTTTATAAAACATATATTTGTCTTCAATTCAATTCACAAAACTGTCTGGGTCCGCCCCCAGAAGCTTGGTGAGTCAGATGGTCACATGGCATGTTTCCTGCCAGAGCACTGTTTACAGTTAACACCCAAATCAGCATATTCTATTCAATTGAAAGAGTCTATTGTGTTCTGTCCTGCAAGCTGCAGGGAAGTCCCCTCCCTCCCAATCAACAGGGCCATGTGATATCCTGGGCTGTTGCTGGGAAGGGCAGGTGTGAATGTTTCCCATGGACAGGCACGTCTTTTGAACTTTTAATTACATAAGACCACCTTCTGATCAATGCACAGTTCTGCAAGACGGCTCTCCTGTCAGGATTTATAGAGCGCCAGCGCCGTTCAGTGGCGTGCAATGGTACTGCACCCATTTTTGACATCTGTCTTGAATTAATGTCTTTCAACAAGGGGATTTAGCTTGACAGCATATGATTTTAGCTGACATTGTTTTGATGGGGATCCTTGCAGTAGAGTGATGTAGAACACCCCACTAGATATCTTTATAGTGGTCTTGTGGGCCATGATTTTAGCAAATTTTGACACCAATGAAACAAATTTTTGAACAGCACTGGGTGCAACCAAAGGATGGGTCTGGGAATTGTCAAAAGTGGATGGTGGCTTATCTGTCAGGTTCTCACTGCGCTTTTTCTGGTGGGCAGCATTGCTTTTGATGCTACCAGCAACGCACAGTGATGTTGTAGGGCTCGGATGCGTGGGTGAAAACATCCCACAAGCCTCCCTTCTTGCGATGGCCATTCTGATCTTCCATCGATGGAGCTTTGCAAGACTGGGATGTTAGCATCATCTTCTTCTTATGATTCCGGAGATGACAAAGTTCCGCATCTTTTCCTCCATCAGGTGGATTGAACGGTTCTCCTCGCCGGTCCTGATGGGATCTCTGCTCCCGGTCCACAGATCGTTCTCCTTGGTCAGTCTCCATGGTTTCATCTCTCCTAGGATGACAAAGCAATGCAGCAATACCTATTTGTAGACATTTCTCCATTTTATGAATCAAGAGACATTTGCATTCTTATTTTAAAAAACAAGATATATTCTGGAGACATTTGCATTCTTCTTACTTTATTTTTGATATGTTGAATATTTTAGGGTTGGAGTATTTATTGATCTGGAGCGGCCCCCTCCGGGATTCCAGAGGATTCCCCCAGTTGTTGCAGAGTGTGCTGGGATGGCAACACTTTAGCTGATTAATATGGACCCACGTGTCTTCCCCTTCTGCCGAACTACCTTTGGGGATGCAGATCTTGTAGGCGACTGGGGAGATCTTGTCTACAATTTCAAAAGGTCCCTCCCAGGTAGGCAGAAATTTTCGCTGTTTGGCCTGGTTCCTTTGGAAATTGTATAGATAGACCCGGTCCCCTACATTGGATTCTTTCCTGGTAGTTTTAAAATCGTAATGGGTCTTCATGCTATCAGCTGATCTTTCTAGATTCCGCTGAGCATAGGCAAAAGCATGTTGAAGGTGTTTCCTCAAATTCTCCACATACTCATGGCTTGTGGAGGCATTGATTAATGTCTGCTCTTAGGTCCTGTAGAGCAAATGCTGGGGAAGCACCATCTTGCGTCCAGTCATCAGCTCAAACGGTGACATTTTAGTTGCAGATGAAGAGGTAGATCTGATGGCCATTAGGACCAGAGGTAATCGGATATCCCAACTTGGCCCAGAATCTGCCACACACTTTTTTAAGATGCTCGCAATGGTTCTGTTGTATCTCTCCACTGCACCAGAAGAGGCTGGCCGGTAAGCAATATGTAGCTTCCTTATAACCCCCAGTATCTCCCACATCTTTGTCATTACTTCACTGGTCAAGTGGCTACCTCTGTCGGACTCAATCCTTTGGGGTAGTCTAAACCGTGAAAAGATGTGATTGATCATCAGGGCAGCTGCTGTTTCTGCCTTGCAGTTTGGGGCCGGGAGACATTCCACCCATTTAGTAAATAAGCGTGTCACTGTCAACATGTACTTATTTCCCCTAGAGGAGTGAATCACGGTGCCTATGAAGTCGACTTGCAAATCTGACTATGGCAGTGTCATTCCCCTCTTTTGGAGAGGCTCACGATGTGTGAGGGATGTTGGCTGAAATTGTGCACACACAAGACACCCCTTCAAGTATTGGTCGAGGTCCTGCCCCATGTGTGGCCAGTATGCAACCTCTCTTAAGATCTCAAGTGTTGTATGAAACCCCCTATGACCGGCGGTAGCCGCATCATGGGCGTGACCTAACATCAGGGTTCGGAATGAGGTAGGGACCACCCACTGATCATGGCCAGCTTGGGATTTCCTTACCAACAAACCATCTTGGATTCGGAACATTTTTGGACATTTCATCAACACTCTAAGGTCCTCTTTCCCAATGTAATCGGTATCCGTCAGGGGAAAGTTCTCAGGGTCCTCAATGTGTTGCTAAAACTTACCAATTATTGGATCCCCATTCTGAGCCATAATCAAATCAGCATCCGGGGTCTCCTTACTCCATTGTGCAGTTGAAAGATCATTTTGAGCATTTGTCTGGGACCTAGTGATAGCAGTGACCTGGATTTCCCCCAACAGGGACTCAATCTCTATTAGATCCCCTTGGATGGCCCCGGTTTTGGCCAGCTGATCAGCAAGTCATTTCCAGTTTTGTCTGGTCCCTCTACTTTGGAATGACCCTTGATCTTGTTCCAGTAGATGGTCATCCCATTCGAGGTGACCAGATCATCAATGTTTTGGATTAACTCCCCATGTTTCAAGGGTTTGTTATTAGCACATAACATGCCTCTGGTTTTCCAATTAACCAGGCGCTCCACGAACCCGTTCCGTACATAATCTGAATCTGTGATTATGACGAGTTCGTGGAGTTGATGTTGGATAGCAGTGAGGATGGCCTGATGCACAGCCATAAACTCTGCCACCTGACTACTTCGGGGACCAATTTTGTACCCAGCGGAGGGCTCTGGGGACTCATTCACCCATGCATTCCCTACGCCGGCCACAAGTTCTTTTTCCCCCTTGTTGTCAACATGGTAAGAGCATCCATCCACATAGACAGTGGGCATTCCCTCACACTTGTCTTCTTCAAAGACTTTGTGTGGGGAATTAAGGTATGCCTCCATGTTGTCCTTGATTTTTAGACTTTCGTCCTCGAGACAGTTTTCTCTGGCACAATCATGCAAGTCAGCCAGACCTTGCGCGAGGGGACTCTTCTTGTTTTGGCCATATCTGACCTCTACAGGAAAGCCTTGCATTGACAGAATCTAGAAAGTAATTTGAGAATTACTCACATTTCCAGCCCGGATTCTGTCACTTTGGAGATATTGCACAGGCTGGTGTGGAGTCTCCACTATGATGTGTTCCCTCTGGATAAACGGCGGTAATTCTTCAATGCCCACACCGTTGCCAGGAGTGCCTTCTCACAATCGTTGAATTTTTCCTCCACAGAGGATAACGTTTTGCTCGCATAGGAGATTACTTTATTGACCTTGTCATGCTTTTGATATAATACTGCGGGCAAGCATGTATTAGAGAACCCTATCTCCAAGAAAAACTCCTTGTTTCTGACAGGGTAAGCTAGGCAGGGCGCTTGTGAGAGGCTTCTTTTGAGCTGTCTTACTGCCTCGGATTGTTCTGGACCCCATTCCCACTTGACCCCCCCTTCAAGAGATGAATCAGGGGTCTGGTGATCTCTGCGTAGCCCTAAATTAACTTTCTGCTGTAATTAGTCAGTCCAAGGAGGCTCCTTAGTTCCTGCAGAGTTGTGGGGTATTTCAGTTTCTGAAGTGCTTCCACTTTCTTTTCCTGGGGACAGAGACCCTGAGGAGTAATCTCATGCCCCAAGAAATTAACACGGGTTCTACACCACTGTGCTTTCTGAAAGGAAAGTTTTGCTCCGGCGGCCCTCAACTGTGTCAGAACATAACAGATCTCCGCTATGTGTTCCTCCAGAGATGAACTTTTGATGAGGACATCATCTACATAAACCAGGTTACCCCTTGCACCCAGATCGGGCATGGCTTTATGTAAGAAAATGTTGAATTTATTGCCGGAGTTGAGGTATCCAAAGGGAGTCCGGGTTCATGTGTAGTGCTGGCCCCCAAAGGTAAAAGCCAGCTTGTATTGGTCCTCCCTACTGACAGGCACAGTCCAGTATCCATTGGTCAGGCCTATTGCAGTGAATACCTGTGACCCCTGGATCTGGGCCAGCCCTTGGTCAATGTAGAGAAGAGGCCATCGGGAAGTATGGACCCGTTTATTGAGCTCCCTAAGGTCGGCACAGAGTCTTCACTGGCCGTTTGGCTTCACTATTCCCATCACTGGATTATTGAAGGTGCTGTGTACTGGACGGATTATTCCCCGGGACTCAAGGTTCTTAATTATTTCAGTAAGGGACTCCATGGATGCGAGAGGAAAGCGATATTGCTTCACAAACACTGGAGTCATGCCAGGGTCCGTGGGAATTGTTGTTGTGTGGATGTCGGTGCGACCACAGTCATATGAGTCTACCGCAAAGAGATCCTGGAAATCCAAGAAAACTTGTTTCAACTTTTGCTTCTGTTCCAGAGTCACACAGGCATCAGCTAGGTTGACTCTCTCTTCCACCATCTGCCTGAAACCTGGAAAGACTTCTGGTTTTGCTATCTCAGCGGCCTCCTCCAGCTGGGTGGAGAAGTCCCTGGTCAGAGTGCTGATTTGGACTGGAGGCTACAGGTGGGAAAGGCAGCCCTCATGGACCTGGAAAATCACCTCATCCCTTCTGAAGTCACAAGTCACATCTTCCTTACCATAAGGGCAGGAAGTGTACACCAGGAAGTCCCCCCCATGCCGGGTAAAGATCCTGTCTGGTGTTGTATTGTCATCACTGTCACTGTCAAAACAGTCCTTGGGGATTGGTCCTAACAGTTCATTTCCTAGATCAATGGAGAAATGTCGGTCATCAACCGCCATTCCAATAATGGTGCCTGCGGCTAGAGTAATACTCTTTAAGTCGCTGTTATCCACCTCTATTGGAATGGTGTCAAGTTCTATGTTGACTAATGGTGTTGGGTTTGCCCCCAACCCTTGCTGTTGGAGAGAAGCATTTAGATGAATATAAGCATCATGGTTTTTCAATTTTTGTCGGGTCCTTTCTGGGATGGTGACTTCCTCTTTAATCTGAATTTCAACTGCATAAGGTAGCAATTGAGCTGACCTAAATGCTTTTTCTGGATCATCAAAGCCCATGGGATTATCCGCTAATCACGACCAAGCTTTGAAGTTTATTAGGTCCAAATTAATGGCAAAGCGATTGAGAATGTCACTGCCTAAGTAAAAGGCGGCAGTGACGTCTAGCACGACCCAACAATTATGGACTATGCTCTTGTTGCCAATGGAGATTTTGAGCATACACCTGCTTGGCAGGAGATGTTTGGAATTGGGTGTTTCCAGATCCATTTCCCATTTGTCTATCAGTTTGAATGTGGGAATAGCTGGATCTTTTGGGAGTTGGCTGGAACATGGCTTCGCTGATGAAGCTCTTACCGTTGTTCACACACACTCGGGCGAGAACAGAGTCCTTGAACAGGGATGAACAACTGCTCTCAAATTTGTTGAATATCAGCCAGGCTCTGAGCTGATTTCACATCTTTCTGTACTATCGGAGTGGGAATGTCTGATTGTGGATTAGTAAAGAATTTCAGAGTGTTTCCTTCCAGTGTGGAATACCACCTTAAACTGGAAGGAAGGTTGATTTTCAGAAATAAAGAGGACCCCCCCATCACCAGTCTGTTGTCCTACTGCTATAACTGTCACGTCTGGAATTTGGTTATTTTGGAAGTGAAATTCTACTTGGTCAGATTTTTGTTCAACCATGTGGCATGTGCCGTTTAAACTAACATGGTTAACGCTCTGTTTTAATTTTATTGGTCGGCTAGTCTGGGTCCTTGTTTACGCAATCTATTAGGGGTGACAACCTTCTCAGGAGGTCATTCCCTAGTAAACAAGGGGTGCCCTCTGGAGTCACTACTATGACCGGTTGTTTCACCTTGTGTCACCCAATTTTGATGTCCAAATCTGCAGTCCCCTCGACGGGAATTTCCTTCCTGTCAAAGTTCTGAAGTTGTCCAGGAAGAGAGGTGAGAGGAATTTGGTAATTCTCCCCCCTTGCTGCATTTAGTTCATCAAAGGCCCTTTTGGACAAAGGGGTAGCTTGGGATCCAGTGTCCACCAGTGCCAAAATTGTACCCTGCCCCTGTACTTGTACCGGGGCATAGTATCTTCCCTCCTTCTCCTCAAGGGGGCACAGATAATGCACATTTTTGGACAACTGGTGGGCTAATTATCTGGTTTTAGACATTGAGAGAGAAGAGATTTGGCAGAGTTCGGCAGGGAGTTTTGGGAATATGAAAGAAAAAGTTGGCAATTGGTTATTGATGCGATTTTGGGTTCCCCCGGTTCCGGTTCTGCGCCGCCCACCCCCCACATTTTTGGAGGCAGTCACCAGGATGGGTTTGAACCAGGGGTTTTCGGTATTGGTGGTTCTGGGATACAATGATGGGCGGCGACAGCTCAATCCCCACATCTACCCAGTCTATTGATGCGGTTTTGGGTTCCCCTGGTTCCGGTTCTGGGCCGCCCCCCCTTTTTGGAGGCAGTCACCAGGATGGGTTTGAACCAGGGGTTTTCTGTATTGTTGGTTCTGGGATAGAATGATGGACGGCGACAGCTCAATCCCCACATCTACCCAGTCTGGATTGGAATCTCTTGGGACCCATTTTTACCTGGGAGGAGTTCCCCCATCTCTGAAGGAGAAGATCCTTTTCCCAGGATCCTCTGAGGATCCCTCTCCCTCAAATTGGAAGATCTGTACCTCCTCCACAAAATGGGTCTGTTTGGGTCCTTTGTTTCTCCTACCTCCTCTCCGCTCCTTGGGTGGCAGACTTTCAAGGGTAGGAGATTTTGTTTCCGGTTCCTGGGTTTCCAGGGGCTGTTTACAAGTGGGGAAGGAAACTTCCTCCAAGGCTTTACACCCCCCTTCCCCCTGTGCCTCCTCCCTGGGAACTGGTGGGTTATCGGGGTGCTGCCCCCCATCATTGTTCTGGAGCACCAGGTCCAGAGTTTGGGGCATTTTGCACTGGCATGCTCATCTGAGGGTTCTGTTGAGCCCTCAGCATGTGACCCAGATCCCGTGCCATATTTTGGACCTGGCGCTCTAAATGTGAAACCCGCTCAGGCTGATACGGGGATCTATTTTCTCCCCTGGGCTGATCCCGGGAAGGATAGCTATCCCTTCTCTGGTAGTACCCCGGGTTGCGAAGATTTGGGTACCCCTCCACCCTTGGCCTCCCCTCTCCCAGATTAGGTGGTCTGGGCTCTGGGAATTGGGGAAAGGAGGATGGATGATTTTGGGGCTGGAAGTTGGGTGGATACCTGGGGAAAAAGTTCTGCCCAGGGTTTGGTGAATTTCTGCCCTCCTGTGGGAAGTTAGGAGGGAAGTTCCCTGGGTTGGGTGCCTGGTTGGATCCCCCCCTTGGCCTGGAGGGGTCCACACATACCCCAGGATGGGTCGGTTTCCCTTGTAGCGGGGACTTACATAGTCAGGGGAGCGAGGGACCCCATTTGTGGGACTACCACCTTGACTCCCTGTCTGTGACTGGCCCGAGGGCCTTCTGGGCTGAGAATTATTCAGTGCAGGCAGGTTTTTAGGCCCCCCCATCTCCAATTCTAAAATGGGGGCAACCTTTACCTCTGCCACCTTGGCAGCAGCAGGGGTGCTGGTCGATTTGGGACTTTTCTGGGCGTTATTTTTATTTTCTATGGGCTTCTGCACCTCATAGATTCGGGTGGCCTGTTCAATTACCCAGTCTAGTGACCTTTTCTCATGAAAATCTCTCACTAGCTGGGTCATGACGTATTTGGGCAAGGCATGGAAACACGTATTTACAAACTCTTTACTGTCCGTGCGCTCCCTTCTGGTAGTCTGCGCAAAGGCACGCCTCAATTCCTGCACAAATTCTTGTGGGGCATGATCCTCCCCACATTGCAAATTGTAGGCTGCCTTGCGAGCCTCTTGGGGATTTCTGTGAACGGAAAAATGTTTCAAGATGGCGGCCCTATATATGGACCATCTTGAATGGTGTTGGTCCTCCAGCCCCGCAAAGAAACTGGAGTATTCTGGGAAGAATGTCCATTTGACATACTGAATGCAGCTACTGCTGTCCTTCAAATTGAAAGTCTCCATCATTTGCTCATAAAGCTCCAAGTGTTCCTAAAAAGAATACTTGGCGTTCTTGTGATAAGGGGTGATGACACTCTTTATTGCCTTAATCTGTTTTAAGTTGTCCTTAAGCAAAGCCCTTTTTGCCTTATTGGCCTTTTTGGTTCGGGTAACCCTGGTCCATTCATCCTATGACTCAGAAGCACTGCTCCCAGAGGTACCCGCCTGATCTTCTAGGTTTTCCTGGATTCTGCGAGCCTGGGAATGGCTGGCAGAATGTGGGGACCTGGTCTCCTGTGTCCTGTGACATTCAGAGGAGTCTTCAGATTCCTCCTTGCTACCAGGATTTGATGAGTACCCCTCCCACTGACCTAACTGGGCAGAGGTTTTCAGAATGCCCTTAGAGGGCCTACTCTCCCGGGGTTCCCCACTAAATTGCACTGTACTTAGGTGCCCATACCCGGATGTCCGCCCATTCATTCCTGGGTGGTACTGGCCTATGAGCCCCATACTTTTGGCTGGATGGTAATCTGCCATACCCGTGGCCCTGGGCTCATGTGCGCCATGGGACATGGGGGTGGCAGAGTCCAAGGACTGGGAGAGATGAAGGCCACTGGTACTAGGGCTCCTGAGGTTATGCTCAGGTGTTTCCCTTTCCCAGCGAACCTCATCTCTATCAGCCCCTGCTCCCTGTTGCCATGCAAGAGCCTGTGCTTTCAGTTCCTCAGTTAAGGCCTTACTAGACTCTATCAGTCTCTCCTGCATGGCTACCTGTTGCTGGAGCCTATCATTGTGCTG
Organism: Ambystoma mexicanum; assembly: GCF_040938575.1. Lineage (NCBI taxonomy): Eukaryota > Metazoa > Chordata > Amphibia > Caudata > Ambystomatidae > Ambystoma > Ambystoma mexicanum. The sequence goes on along the minus strand of NC_090924.1, from coordinate 550,158,053 downwards.
ACAGAGAGCCTCATTCTCTCTCTGTGCCTCCTGGTTGGTCCTGGAATACTGGGCCAATCTTTGCTGCAGGAGGGTTACCTCCTGGGTCCCATCCCTACTGGCCTGTTCCTTTCTTGCCAGAGCATCTTCCACCCTCCTGGTGTGCTCTAACAAGTTCTGATGCTCTTTTTGGAGGTCACCCAGTCCCTGGAGGGCCAGGTGATTTTCTTCAATTTTTTCTTTTAATTGGCAAACTTCCTGGCCTAAGGTGTCCCTTTCTTGACTAAGAGCCTTCATCTGTGCCGCCAGGTTGTCCCTCTGCCTTTGAAAGGCACCAGCTCTCTGGCGCTCCTGATCAAACTCTGCCTGGGTATCCAGGTCTTTCAGAATCAGTTTGTCGCTCTCTGCCTTCTCCCTATCTAGGAGGCATTGCAGGGTGACTACCTGCTCTGCGCATGCCCTATTAAAGTCCAGTTTTGCTCCAGATTTTTCTGGCTCTGCAGTAGGGTGTCCAAACCTTCTTGGTACTCCTTCTGCAAGGCCAGGAATCTGGTATCATGGTCTGACTTTTCCTGTCGCAGGATACCGATATCCTCTTTTATCTTAATGATATACTGCCTACTGTAATTTTCTGACTCCTGGCTCCTCTGCAGCCTCTGCTCAGAAGAGACCAGATCAGATTGGGCCTTTTCTAATGCCATCTGTTGCCTATTTGCCAGATCTTGGCCTTCAGCACATTTGTCCTGTATGGCTCCCATATATAAATATAAATATGCCGCTACCCTGGCAATCTTGTTGTGCTCATTCTTAGCCTTAGGGGCCATATATAGTTCACTCAGGGCCACATGTAAGGGACCCTGATCTCTCCATGTATCTGACCCAGTTACAGTGACCTGTTGCGCGATTGCCTGCAACCACACATTTTGGTCCTGTTCAGTCCACTCACCTCTCACAAATAGTTTATGTAAGAAGGGCTCTCTAGCTATTTTGATATCTACCAGTGTCGTCATTCTGGAAATTGATTTCCTTCCAGACTTACAGAAGTTAGTATTTTATTTTGCAAAACAGACCGTTTCCTTAGAGCGTTCCTTTGAGGAGTGTTTTTACAGTGTAATACAGCGTGGTGATCCAACAGGATTTATGTATCCCATCAGTTAGGACATTGTATTAAGCTGCACAAGTGGTAGATCTAATCCAGACGCCCCGGCTCGAGCCCCGACTCTGTTAAGTGACCTCAATTCAGCACTTCAACTAAGTCAATGCCGAGTCTGGGATGCCCTTAATTATATATTTTTATGACAAGTTCATGGATCTGGATGATAAACCCTTGTATAACGCCCCTCTCTCTGAATCCCCCTGACCTCACTGAGCCAAGGAGTAGATTTGTTTTGCAAATTAAAGATTTATTGGACAATTTAAACAATATATATATCACACTTTTATAAATAAATTAATATTTGATAGTACACTTATGAATAGAATGTTGATCAACAATGGATAATGTTCCAATTGCACACTCTTTTCAATTACTTAGGAATGAGTATAGAAAGGATAAGGTAGCAGAGAATACCTTTATGGTTTCAAGGAAATGCAATGATGGAAAAGAATGCAACACAGGAATAACCTTGATATGCTTTCAACAAAAGACAATGTAATCACTTTTCCCCATTTTGGCAATTCACTCCCCCCCCCCTATGGAATGTAAAAAGATGGAAGGAGAGCACACAGTTTTCAGGGATACAATCAAAATGCAATTCAATGTTCAATGCCCCCAGCAAGCTTAGAGCACAGGGATGATTTTAAAATACAGGCAAAAAATACTTTAAATGTGGTTTGCAAAGAAGGGAAAATATGCTAAAAATGATTTTAATTCCCTATAGGAGATTCAGGGTAGGTTATAGCTACTTAAGATTGGTTCAGGCCAACACTATCAGTGATTCATGAGGGATTATCAAGTTGAAAACGGATTTCAGCAATGCAAGCAAAAGACAGCTATTTTTGACAGGTGAAGAAGTTTGAGCTGGTTTTCAATTCGCGGCACTTTTTCCGAGTGCGTCGAGCGCGATTACGGAAAAACTATAAGGAATAGTCGATTCTGTGTTCGTTGGAAAGCTCAGGATCTTAGCTTTAAAATAAATCTCGTTCCTAGCACATGCGGTTCCAAAGATACGGACAATTTTGTGAAGGTAGTTTTTCAGAAATGAAATAATGATTCAGAATGGCAAATGACACTGTCACAGGTTTAAAGTCAGAGAATGCACACGATTTCTATAATGCAGTTCTGGACAGGTTAAAACGGTTTGAATCAGATTATTTTAGACTAAGAGATTGGTTCTGGCACAGTTTTCAGGATACTGACTCCTAGTCTTGGAAGGAATGGGCCTCCGTCACCGATCTGGTCAACAGGTTTAGCTGCGGTTCTCTCACCACAGATGGTCTCTGGTACCGGTTCTGCTCACAGCGATCTGGGTCAGCTATGCTCTGCTGGTCTGGATCTCTGGTTCTGGCAAAAGTTCTTGGCACAGGGTTCTAGCCAGAATCAAACAGCACAACCCGGCTGTTGAAGATTGGAGTTAGGTTGCAAAAGATTTTGAGCCCTGCTGAAAAAGGATTCGGCTGGTGGTTCAGGCCTCTCTGCTACAAGTTCTGAAGTCTGGATTCTAAGTTCTGGAGATGGTCCTTCTGGATATTGTCTGGTACGGAAAAGTTATTCGCAAGAATTCAGGTGAAGTGGAAAAATGAGTGTCCCTTCCTGGGTCTTAGTGGCTCTTTTTATGTCTTTTGAAAGTGGGTGGGGAGGCTGACTTTCTATGCCCCACCCTCTCATGATCCTGATAGGCTACAGAATTCTCTGTGCTCTCACTGGGGAACTAAGTAGTGAGTCAGGATGAGTCAGAGTGATGCTATTTTTATGGCTGGCTGAAGTCCCTCTGCTTTGCATTTACTTAGAAAAATGATTTTTCATAACCACACATGCTTCCCAGATACACAAGTTGTTGAAATAACATGTACCTATTGCAGATGAATTAAGGTACATTCTTGCCCAACTCTGATCTTCCTAAGAGCTTGGGTTCAGAAATGACAACTTATTTTCATTTTATTGGGTTTTGCCATATTGGACTTTTACCCAAATTTACACAGAGGTAAACCCCCTCTCTGAGCATATTACAGTAAATTACTATGTCTCTAGTATAAACACAGTGTCTACAATATTCATAATTCCCGGGGTTTTGCCTCAGAACATCACAAAGCGACCAGCTGAGTCTTGAACCGTGAGTAAAATTGTCATTTTAAGAATCTCAAAGTTGTACATTTCTGTCATCTGGTTACAATTAGTTATCAGTATTTTTATAAAACATATATTTGCCTTCAATTCAATTCACAAAAGTGTCTGGGTCCGCCCCCAGAAGCTTGGTGAGTCAGATGGTCACATGGCCTGTTTCCTGCCAGAGCACTGTTTACAGTTAACACCCAAATCAGCATATTCTATTCAATTGAAAGAGTCTATTGTGTTCTTTCCTGCAGGCTGCAGTGAAGTCCCCTCCCTCCCAATCAACAGGGCCATGTGATATCCTGGGCTGTTGCTGGGAAGGGCAGGTGTGAATGTTTCCCATGGACAGGCACGTCTTTTGAACTTTTAATTACATAAGACCACCTTCTGATCAATACACAGTTCTGCAAGACGGCTCTCCCGTCAGGATTTATAGAGCACCAGCGCCATTTAGTGGCATGCAATGGTACTGCACCCATTTTTGACAGCTGTCTTGAATTAATGTCTTTCAAAAAGGGGATTTAGCTTGACAGCATATGATTTTAGCTGACATCGTTTTGATGGGGATCCTTGCAGTAGAGTGATGTAGAACACCCCACCAGAAGTTGGATCTTTATAGTGGTCTTTTGGGCCATGATTTTTGCAAATTTTGACACCAATGAAACACATTTTTGAACAGCTCTGAGTTCAACCAAAGGATGGGTCTGGGAATTGTCAAAAGTGGATGGTGGCTTATCTGTCAGGTTTTCACTGTGCTTTTTCTGGTGGGCAGCATTGCTTTTTATGCTACCAGCAATGCACAGTGATGTTGTAGGGCTCGGATGCATGGGTGAAAACATCCCACACCCTATATCCACCAATGTCCCTACTCCTTCTGTTGGACACTGGCCCTCCTAGCACCAAAGCGGAGGCCCCGTTTTAGGTGGAGGTGATGTGTGATTCACAGCACCACAGCTGTACCACCAGGTAAGGTTGTGCACTGTCCTTCATTTTCATGGCTGGAGACATATTCATCCCAATAGCGGCATGATGTGGCACACATATGGTTTGCATGAGTGATACAACATGATGTTGATTGGGTGATGGTCACTCTCAGTGAAGATTTGAGTTGTCCTACATAATTGTGTGTGCATGCCTCATTGATCAGCTATGGATGTGCTTTGTGTTACTGGTTACACCTCCACAACTTGCTGCTTGGATTCAGTCTTGTTGGGACATTCCTGTGCACATGTCTATGGTAAGGGCTGATGCATTAGTCTCTTCTTTGTGTGGCATTATATGTGTACTCCTGTCATGTCAGCCTTCCATGTTGTCTCCTGACATGTGTCATGTCAAGTAGACTCTCCAATATCAGGGGTGTACTAGCCTATACAGGAGTATGTACATTTCTCAGTAGGCCTCTGCACCCAGGGCCTCTTTTGTGTGGTATTTCCAATTTTTCTCATGGGAAAAGGTTTGGGCTTGTTATAGAAGTGTGATATGTGGGCACTTTGAGATTCATTTCCAGGGCCTCCATTGGTTCCCAGTCCACCCCTGTACATGATACATGTGCATGCAACACACCTGACTCTCGGAATTCATAGAAGGTGATGATCCAGATGACATGTTTGCATGTGGATGAAGTGTTAAGTATGCAGTGCATTATTGGTGAGGTGCGGGTTTCGGAGGCCTAAATGTCTTTCTCATGTGTCATGTGTAATGTTGCTGCTGTGTTCGCACTGTGGTGATCAAGGATTGTTGATAGGATGGGTGTGTAACCTTGCAGCATTTAGTTTTATTTGAGTATTCTGTGAGTAGCTACATTATTTTTTGGTAGTTTTGGAGGACATCCTCATGATAGGACAAGGGACATATTGAGGGTATAGGAGATATGCATGAGGAGGGGGTAGTGGGGCAGCTGTTGCTTTTCCCCATTGAAGGAGAACCAACATAACATTGGTGAGTGGTGGTGAGCAGGACCAGCCACAATGGTTCACAGGGACCCAGCATGAAGATAGCAGTCAGGTGAGCCATATTTGCTGCACTTGATGCCTTGGACTCAGGGGTACACATGTGCGTGAGCCATTATTCTAGGGACTGGTTTTGCAATGTCAGGGATTTTGGTTATGTGACATGGAGAATTTCCTTCCAACTTAACTTGTGTGTGGCCATGGTTTGTGCACTTTATGTGAAGGATATTAATGATGTTGCTGTGTACTTTGAATGCTATGGGCCACACACAGTTTGCCATTCTGAGACACACATTCTCAGGGTGTTGTTATGGGTATGCTGGTTTAGCCCGATTGCATCATTGAAGGACATCTGGGATGTGGCTTTACTGTGTGTGTTCCACAGGGGTTGTTATTCATGTGAAGTAGGTTTGTAGTAGCTGGTTGGATGTGTCCTGTCCCTGTGCCCTTTGGCCTGCTAAGGGAATGGATGCTGCCAGTGGATGTGGGTGATAGCCCTCCTGCAGCTTTATTAATATGCCACGATGTGTGGCAATAGTATGTAGGGCACAACATGCCAGGATGACTTTGCAACTACAGAGGGTGGATATAGCAATACGCCACCTGAGTGATGAAGGGAGTGGAAACGTGACTCTGAATGAGCACTCCACTATGCCCCTAGCTATGTGTGCTGTGTTGTAGCACACCTCACCTGGGCTGGCTTGATTCCTGCTGGTTGTCAACAGGAAGGGTGACAGCGGGAAGGCACTGTCTCCTACAAAGGGGAAGATGGTCATTAATTGTATGTATTGTAATGTCTTGTATTTATGTGTGTCATATGTCTGCTTGTGTGTGAAATTAGATAATCACCCACAAGCCAGCTGTTCTCAAAGGTTCCTGATGCCAGGGGTTGGTATATTGGTGAATGGATGTAGCTGTATGTAGCTATTATGTATGCATCCTGTGAAATTGGCATTGCATGATGTGTCCCTTGGCATCACAAATCTGCTGCACATTTATGGAATTCCAATGTTTCCTGTTGTGATTGATATGCTCTGTCTGTCAGGCGTGTTGCAGCACTACATTGGCACAATCCATGGCTCTCAGGACACAGGAAAAGTGTGCAACTACATAGAATTCCTGGCACACTTTCTGCCTTGCCTGCAGTGTGCGTGGCATATCAATATTCCCATGTACATGTGCTAGGATGCAGCGTAAGACATGTAGCCACCTTGATTGTGTGTTTTTTGATATGATATGATATGATATGATATGGCATTTATAGCACAACTATACACAAGTGTATGATGGAATGGTCCAGTGGCCAGGAAGTGTAAAGCTGCTAGCACGTTTATCTGAGATGTCAGAGCCTGTAAGAACATGGTTGGTGATACCATGTCATTTCCCCACTCCTTGACCAGGTCTAGGATGACATGGGGAGGAGTGCAATATTTTACATGCACCTCATCTGGCATCCCGAATAGTGTTGTTTGTGGTAGGAGATTTCTGTCCCTCCTCCTCCTCCGCCTTCAATTTAGTAGGATCAGTACTAGCCAAGCAGGATCCGGCATTGTGCCAATCCTTAGTCCATTGGTGTTGCATAGTGCGTTTCGTATGTGACATTTGATTGCGCTTTGTGCTTTTCAATAGGTGAAGGGTGGTGGTAAGATTGTTTTCCTTTGGAGTCAGAAACATTGCACAATAGCTTCTCTGAATCAGGTTTACTAAGTACTTGATGGGGCAGTGTGTTTACTTGCACGGTGCCTCCATACCCACGCCCATGTTCTTCCTCATTTCTCTCTTGAATGGGAATTTTGCATGTTGTTCTGCACAGCGCAGAGTATGAAGGGCCAGCACAAAGTCTGATTTGGCCAAAGTGTACGTTTGTGGCACAAATCTAATGAAGCCCATAGTGTTTTTCTTCTCATCTATACTAAATTATGTTGATTTCTGATTGAGGCTTCTATAGACTAGTGTCCTGACTTGCTAGTCCTGAACTAGCAAAACCTAAGCCAGAGCCAGGGATACAAGCATCAGCTTATGTGTATCAATGAGTGGGCCCCGAACCTGAAACGAAGAGCAATGATTTGAACAGTGAATGCAAGCTGCCTCTTGTGGCTTTAGAGAAAGATCATTAAAACCACATGAAATTGTTTTAAATGGATAGCATCATTATGAATTTGAAATCTGAAAATTATGACCAGAGACGATTTCCTTTAAGCACCCTTAGTTTTTGAAGATCCTTATTGCTTTTATTTATTCATTTATCTATTTATCTATTTATTTATTTATTTATTTATTTATGGCATTTATATAACGCCCAAACCATTGGGTATCGCAGTGTTTGTTACAGAGAAAGTAGAAGCAGGTTACAACATTTGTCAGCAATCATTTAAACTTGTTGAAAAGCCACATTTGTACTCGTGTTTTCAAAACTTTATACGACTGTTCATTTCTGATATCCATGGGGAGGGTGTTCCAGAGGGCAGTTGCAGTGACACTGAAACTAGATCCTCCAGCCCTTTTGCTCCTAAAGCGGCGGGTGACTATGGAGATTCTGGTGCTGGCTCTAAGTACTCAACCTGTGGATTTCTGGGAGAGTGTGTCGTTGAGATAGGTGGGTGCTGCTCCATAAATGCACTTGTGAGTGAGGGATAGAGCTTTGAACGTGGTTATTGCTTTAAGTTGATGCATGTACTATTTAATGAAAAGAGACACAATGAACCACTTATTAGCGCAGTGCATGAATTCACACACAAATGGGGCACTTGCCTCTGGCAAAAGGAGACTACATTTGGCCTTCTAGAGTTCTGTTGTTTATTCTTGTTTTGTCCTTATTATCTCTCCATTAGCTATGTATGAGAGCTAAGGCTCTCTTAAGCTGACCTAAAATTGGTTGAGATGTTGCTGAGGGTAGTGTTTCAGCAAAGTGTCATGTCTAAGTAAAAATCACACAGTGTTGCATGCAAGCAGTGGCAAAGTCATACCGGAAACAAGCATGTTTGGATTAATGCGTTGTCCTTGGAACAATCCAAAACATCACAAGTGAGCAATCTCTCTGATCCCCCGTATCTGTTTAGAGACAAGATTTGTATTTGTATTTTGTATTTTTATTGTTCTTTATATAGCATGTTTACCCAAAGCACTTTACATAAGAGATCAACAGTACATCAGAACAGTGGAGCAAAACATGGAGCAGGTACTGGTAACATGGATTGCATAGGATTGCATAGGAGATCAACAGGACATAAGAACAGTGGAGCAAAACATGTATCAGGTACAGGCGGTAACAATTAATCACGGTACTGAAGTAGGAGAGTTTTTAAGGAGGAACGGAATAGAGAGTAAGAAGTAATAGAGCGAAAGCACACAGGGAGCAAGTTCCAGTGAAGTGGGGCGAGGAGCTGAAAGCAGCGAAAGTGGGATTGAGCGCAAGGAGGACGCGGAACGGTCAGTCTAAAGAGATCTGTGGAGCGGAGAGAACGAGAGGGAGAGTAGAATGAAAGGAGAGATGCAAGATAGTCAGGGGCCAGTCCGTATAGAGATTTGAACACTAGGCAAAGAAAGTTGTATTTAAATTGAGAGTGGAAAGACAACCAACCAAGTGAGGCAAGGGAAGAAAAGATCGAGTCACGATAAGAAAGAACAAAAAGTGAGCGAATGGCTGAATGATAGATAGATTTAAGAGGAGCAAGGCGCGAGTGAGAAAGACCAAAGAAGGTAACAGAAGTCGAGAGAAGATTAAAGACGAGATGATAAGTTTTGAGGTGTGGAAAGTAAGGAAGGGGCGGACTTTCTGAATGTTGCAGAGATGGGTGAGACAGGTGCGGGATGTGAGAGAGATATGGTGGGCAAAGGAAAGGTTAGAGTCAAAGTAGAGGCTGAGATTGAGGGCTGTAGGGGAGATGGGTATGCTGGGAGGGGGAAAGGCGATGATGGGAGGAGACTGTGGTGGGAGAGTGTTTGCGGGAAAGAATAAGACTTCGGTCTTACCAACATTCAAAGTGAGAAAGTGGGAGCTCATCCAGGATTTGATAGCAGTTATGTAGGTTGAGAGAGTAGAGTGAATGTCAGGCATGAAAGGGGAGTGGTGAGATTGTCCAAAAGAGGAGATATGGGAGTGAGGAAAGAGGTATATAAGGAGAATAGAAAGGGACAAGTACTGATCCTTGAGGAACACTGTGATTGAGGGGGAGTGGTAAAGAGGTGTTGCCATCCCAGGAGACAGCGAAAGTGCGGTTGGATAGGTAAGAGGAGAACCACGATAGAACAGTGCCATGAAAGCCAAAGGAGGCGAGAGAGTTCAGAAGCAGAAAGTGATCAAAAAGTCAAAAGCAGCAGATAAATCGAGAAGAATAATGACAGAGGATTGCTTAGAATAACGAGCTGTGAGAAGAGAGTTAATTACACAAGTCAGGGCTGTTTCAGAGGAGTGACGGGGATGAAAGCCAGGCTGAGTCGGAGGAAGAAGAGATAGACCAGAGATAAATTTGGAGATGTGAGAATGAATTAGATGCTCAAGGAGTTTAAATAGAAAGGGTAAGAGAGAAATAGAAGAAAGGTTTGAGACAAGAAGGGGGTTAGCCGTGGTGTTTTTAAGATGGGAATGATGATGGCATGTTTGAAAGCAGAGGGGAATGTAGACGTGGAGAGACAGATATTGAGGAAAGAGGAAAGAAAGGGTACCAGCAAAGAGTAGATTTTAGGGATGGGAGAGGAAGGAATGGGGTCAATGGGGGCAGCAGTGGGGTGAGCTTTGGCTAAGAGGAGAACCACCTCGGTGTCAGAAACAGGGGTGAAGTTAGAGATAGTGTTGGGCGGGAAGGGGGTGGTGAAGGAGAGGGGTTATATGAAGGTGATAGTAGAATTTCCTGGCGCATAGAGAGAACTTTAGAAGAAAAGAAGTTTCCAAGGTCAGATGCTGTTAAGGGTGAGTTAATGGAAGGATCAGATGAAGGAGGTGAAAGAAACAGGGTTAGTGTTTGAAAGAGACGTCGAGGGTGAGTAGATTGAGTATGGAGGAGGTCAGAAAAATAAGTGCATTTGGCAGAGTTGATACAGATGACATAGAGAGTATGATAGGAAAAGTAAGTGACGTGATTGGAGTGAGAACAGATTTTGAGCCAGCGCCTTTATTAATATCGAATTATTGCAATTATAAATTATTTGACTTTGTCAATGATGAAGTGCACAGTTTGCAGGTTAAGACATGTTTACAAAACATCAAGGATTTTAAAAGAGCATAGCAGAGTCTCCCAAAATGCCAATAGTTTCCAGGGGGAGAAAGTGAAAGAGAGAGAGAGAGAGAGAGAGAGAGAGAGAGAGAAAGAGAGAGAGAATGTGTGTGTGATGTGTGTGATGCCTGTGTGTGTGGCCAGCACACGTATTTGTGAGTATTTCTCTTAACACCCAGGTAAAAAATCAGTAGGTTACGATCATGTGAATAATTCAAGTCATGCTTCTTAAGTTATGTGAAGTAATGTTTGCAGACGTTGACAAATGTGCCGACACTAAGTTTAGGGTGAAGAATTTATTCTAGACAAAATCCAACTTTCAGTAATTTCATCATAACATCCTATTCAGGAACGAGCACATCCATAATCACAGCTTAGCGGCAATGTCCAGAAGGATTTAGAGATGTGTCCATCACCCAGGTACAGCCGGGAACGTGCTCCGGCGCATTTAGTGGCAGGATCATCCATTAAGGAATCTGCTCAAGCAGTAAATTGCCCCCGGGATGCATTCCATTTTAATATGATTTAGATCTAGTGCTATAGAGATGGTGTTAGACAGACTTCTGGAAACCGCAGTCCATGGCAAGAGGTAGCGCATTTCACTTTTGCTCAGTTTCAACTTTTATTATCAAGCGCATGAGCTCTGGGGGCCATTTCTCGGCTTTACACAGGAAAGAGGATTTTTCTTGTCAAGATCAGCGAGTTCCTTCCTGTTCTTCATTTGTGACTGAAAGATATTCAGGTCCATTTTCGAGTGATCAGCAAAGAGCAGCAAGATGAATTAGGTTTTGGGGGATGGATTTTCTGCCGTTTGAAAGATGCTGTGAATGCTTATTTGATGAGACTAAAGGTACATTCTATCCGATAATCGATAGCACCACACTGCTACAGTTGCTTCCTGCTAGCACATGGATTTACACATACACCCAATAAAAGGCTAGTTTTTCATTCCCGAAATACAAGAGTATCTACAGTAGGAGTTACATTTTCTTCACACAAAAAATTGGCTCTTCTCCAAACTTGTTTCTTTATCATAGGCTGGAAACCTCTGTTTAATGCAGGTTTTTAAGCATGGAGAATATATAGAATTGTATATGGGCACGGAGCAGCAATGGCAATGCAGCATTCCAAATAATGAGAGTGAAGTTTGAGTTGTCTTCAATGTCACTTACAACACTGAGGTGGAGAATCATGTATGTTTGGTTTTGGCGGTAAGTGATGAAGCTATTTATGGACATAATATTCCTCTAGTGTCGGGTTTCGGATTTGTGTAAGGACAGAAAGCTCTTTGACAGGCTGTTTTCTTCCTCGTAGGTGCTTGACACTTCTATGGCAGCTTCAGGCATATCCTGATTGGATGAATACTACTGCCACACTATTCCTAACACGAGCGCTGGTGCTCCTCCCCCTCCCAACCCATTCACTGAAAGACCAAATTCCTACAACTAAATATTATTTCTTTCTCTTCTCTGCTCCACACCATTTGACCCCCCCCCTGCTTTTGATGCATATGGCATTACATTCCATTGAAATGCCCCCTCCACTGCCAACTCCATCTACAGCGGGCAGCCTTTCAATGTTTTGGAATATGTAGTGGGAGTGGAGGTAAAACTGCCAGCAGGCGTTATTATTTTTGTTCATTTATATAGCGCCAACTGTAATACACAATTATTTCCAGTGCTAGAAGCATCAGAATAGCAGTAGGCTGCAGAACAAGCTGGTACCGTCACAAGGCAAGCTGTCTATGTATAGAAAGTGATTGGCTGGCTGCCTTACGTACAGTAATAAAGAGAAGTCTCACAGTTCTACCTATACGTTTTTATAACTTTTTTTGGTTCTCTTTTTAACATGTTTGCAGACAAAATTGCTCAAAAAGACAAGTGTTCTCTTCACAGATTTCTGTTCTGCCTGTAGAGACTAGGTTTCGTCTCCACAGGACTGCTTTCCAGTCCACTTAAAAGCATATTTTAAGTACCCAAGCAAGGACCCACAACATAGGTACATTTGAAAAGAAATTGTTTGGACTCATTGAACAAAAATCCCAGACTTGCTTGAAGTGGAAAAGGTTGTTTCAATGTGAAAGGCCACAGCAAACAAATACTCGCTAACCTTGCTCCCTGGCATTACAGGCTACAGATCAATTAACAATCACCAAAACAATTAAATAATTAAACAATGCATCACTTCCTGCCTCTAGCTCCCTCCCCTGCCCCTCAATTCTTCTCAACCTTCATTCCTGCTTCCCCCCACACTACTCCCCGAGACCACGCCTCTCCATCTTCAATACCTCTGGCCCCTCTTTGTACCCCCCCGGCTAGCCTGTTAATTCAAACAGGGCCACCACCCTCCTTTACTACGCTAGTGCCGCTTTTTGCTTCCCCCAATCATCCTCCAAAGGGCCATGTCCCCGGCATCTGAAAAACCCTCCCCTAAGGTGTTATTTTTGTCCCACCCCCTCAATCCCTTCTATCTCCACCCATTTATGAGAACCTCCACCACCAACCTAATATCCATCAAATAGTACTGGTTTCCCATAAGTGACAAATGAACTCCATCATTCTGAAACAAATCAAAAGCGTCATATTTGATCTCTGTGTGTGTGAGTGTCTGCACCCCCCAGGACCTGCTAAACGTCAACATCTCTCTGTTAATCTTCTTCCTCGTCCTTCCACCCCCTCCTTCACAGTTCCCCTCCATACCCTCCTTGGCATCAACTTGGTCCAAACCAAAACAACCCCTGGCCTTATCTCCCTTAACCAACTAAGGTCCCTCTTCATCTTTTTTAACAGCGCCACACCAGTCTCCCTAACCACATCGTTCTCCCCTGAATGTAAAACCACAGCTGCTGGCACCCTATGAAGCTCTATCTTACCCACCAGCATAGGCAAAAGTTGGTCCCACATGAGCCCTCCCACCCCAGACCATCCCAACAAAGCCAAATTATAACTACACCCTAACTAGGTACCAAAACCCTTTTAGCTGTATATTTCCCTGCCCATTTCACTATGGATTGTCCCCATATCCATATCTGAGGGAAGTCACCACTCCTTGAAGCCAAATCTGAAAAAAAGACAATGAACCTCCCCTCTGAGGATCCCCCCACCCCAGCCCTTTGTTTCCAAAGAGCCCCCTTTTTCCCAAATCTCTGATGTAACCTTTGTAATTTGCCGATTTCCACAGCCTCAGACTCTTTACCTTCTGTTCAGACAAACCCAGCCTGATCCCTTTGGATGCTGCCCCCACCCTGAACGAATGAGTCCCGAATGAGTCCCGCATTCCTCTGCTTTCTCACCCACCGCCAACAGAGCCCTCTTCATCACCCACAAATCCTGAGTAGCCATCACCCCCTCCCCATTTACGTGCTGAAAAACCAACCTCTCCCTTCCACATACATCTCTCCTGCCACAGTACTCCCGCTCTCACCGGACACAACTCCCTACTACCCCTCTCTAAATGTACCCAAAAACCCCCGCCCAACTGATCTGTCTTTGATTTACTAATTTGTATGAAAATGCTGTTCTCCGACAGATAGACATCCCTCCACATCAAGCCTCCCTCATATTGCCCCTTAAGTACCAACTCTGACACCCAAAAGGCCCCAATAAACAACCATATAAAACACAGTGAAGACATGAATGGCGACCAGCATACGCCCTCAAGAACCTGGGACAACCAGCTTAACAGGGCCGCTGAAACTGGCCTCTTGCCTTCCTTCACCATCTCCTTTTCCCATGCCCATCCTTCCAACATCCTACATACCATTTCCCTCCCACTGGGCTGAAATCCCCAGAGCCACTTCCTATAAAAAGCTGTGCCCGCCAGCTTCCCTGCTATCATTGCCCTGGACCAACCTCTACCCACACAGCTCACTATAAAGTTGATCACATCCTTTCTCCTTCACTCCTATGCATCCTTCATCCCTTCAAACTGCAAGCTTCCCCCTCAGAAACTCCACCCATGCTCTCCTATATGCAGTCTGATATGCTGGGGCCAGTGAACCCTCTACTAAATGCAGGGCTCTCAATTTCCTCCAGGATCCGGTATCCCTCCACCTCTGTTTCCGGTGCCAGCCCACGGAATTTCTGCCACTGAAAATTAGATAATGCATAGTGATGCTGTTATCCTGGCACGTGCATCGCCCTAAAGACCACATTCCATTTCAGGCACCAAAGTTTGAATTCTTTCATTAACCTGGCCACCCTCTGGTCCCTGACTGACTGCTTGTTCACAATGTTGAACACTGCTTTTTTTTCCGCGTTGAAATTCACTTTGTTATTCTGCACCTCTCTGCCCCACAAGTCCAACGCTACTAGCAATGTGAAAAATTCCAGGAAAGTTATGCCCCCCCCTTCCACTGCTCTGACCACCAATCTGCACACAATTTACCCCTCAAGTACATGTCAAATCCTCCAGCACCAGCTGAAGCAGAGAGAACTTGCACCTCCCAAACCACTGGGTCCTCTTGCAGCCACAAAGTTACACCATTAAATTCCTCCAAACATCACAGCCATACCCTAAAATCCTCTCTGACAACCTCTGAAACCCACACCCTGTGATGTGGGTGCCATCGCCCCGCCAAAGAATGGGCCATATTCCTACAAAAAGTGCAACCCGGAGCCACAACCCGACACTCAAAATTGAAATGCCCTACCAGTCTCTGCATGTCCACCAGCGTCATCTTATGTATCGCTACCACCCTCTCCAGTAACTGTACCAGCTTGCTCACCTTGTCGTCCGGGAAGCATGAGATCATGGTCACTGAAGCCAGCTCAACTCCTAGAAAAGTCAGAACCTCCAACAGCCCCCCATCTTATCCTCTACCAATGGCACTCCCAACTCGAGCATCAACAACTGAAAAACCTCCAGCATTCGCTGGCACATCTGCTCTTCTCCTGTCCCACAGATGAACAAGAAATTATCCAAATAGTGCAAAACTCACTAAAACCCAGAACTGTCAGTGAAAACCCACTGTAGAAAAGGAGCTAAAATGCTCCAACACTGCCCATGACACTGCACAGCCCATCAGCAATGCTTTGTCCACGTAAATTCGACCTTCAAACTGCATTCCCAGCAACCAAATATCCTTTGGATGCATCGGCAACAAATGAAAGGTGACTTAATTCACATTTGGACATAAAACCACCACACCCTTTCTTCCTCATCAAACCCACTGCCTGATTCACACTTGCATAGGACACCCTGCAATCCTCCGGGCAATGAAATCATTCACAGACATGCCCTCTTGCTATGACAAGTGGTGAATCAACCTGAACTCAATGACTGCATTATTATGCACAACATCTAAGGGGGACACAACTGGATCACCTGGCAAATCCGAAAACGGCCCAACCACCCTTTCCCTCAGCCACCTCCTTCTGCAGCTTCTCCATTACCACCTCTGAATTCTCCAAAGCCAACTTCAGATTTTCTGCCCACTGCTGCATCCTTGGGCCATGGTACTCCAACTTAATACCCTCCCAGAAAACGTGCATCCAAAATTCTAGCTTCTTACCTATCCAGGTAAAAACAGAGCCATTCCTCTAGCACATCCGACTTTACTGGAGTATAAGCCTTTCCCCATAACCCTCGCCCAGCCCCACGCCCCCTCGTTCTCTTTCCTGTCGCATAAACTTGCGTAACAGGTTGCCATCCTGCGCATCTGCTGCACTCATGTCTGAATTTGCACACCGGCCTCTTTATTAAAGACCCACCATGCTGCTGCCGGCTGTCCACGGACCCCTACCCCGGCCCCATCAAAAGTGGGGCGGGCAAGGCACATGTAAACCGCTCGCTATATTAAGTGTTGGCGCTTGGCACATTGGCGCCATCCACTTGAACCACAAGTCCATATCAATCTCCCCCCACACCACCTGCTTGTCCTCGCCCTGAACTCCTCATCGTACCTCACCCAAGCAAAACCTCAGAAACTTGTAAACACTTTCCTAATCACATCCATACATTTTAACAAAGCTACACACCTCTCAGGGTACTTCTCACAGTAGGTGTTAGCGTATATTATAAATGATGATGTCCAATTTTTGATCGTAACCGGTACCCGCTGTCTTGCCACCAGCTCCCGCCCCTCTCCCTTTGAGCCCTCTTTAGATCTCACCTACCTATGTAAAAACTTGAACACATCCACAAACTCTCCACCTAAAATGTTCTCCTTTGTAGCCACCATCAAATGCGTGCCCAATGGCTTTGTAAAACCCATATAAGGTAACTTCGAAGCCTTCTCTTCGCACTCGACAGTACTAACGGTTGGCACCTCTGCCACCCCCTGCACCACAGGCTCCGGGACCTTATTTGTCTGTATTTCCACTGATGCTATACTTCTCCCATCTGCCCTCACTAAGGGCCCTGGTGTCACAACCCCATCTTCCCCCTGCCCCAGATGCCCAGACCCCCCATTTTTGTGCCCCATCTAGCCCCCAACCTGACCCATGCCGCACATAATTTCCTACCCTGCTCACCTCTTACTGCCCTGTCTTCACCCAGCCGCGTCATCCTGACCTGCACGCCACTATTCCTCATTTCTTTCCTCAGCAGGCTCCTACTGCGGGGCCAAAAAATATCAGCTGATTCTCCAGCCCATCTTACCCACATTATACCCATATTCCTCTTACCCGCAGCCCTGCCCTCCCCCTCAAACCTCTCACCACATCATCCCCTTTCTTTTCCAACCCTCTCTCCTTGGCCCCTCTCCCCCCACACCAACCAAACCTCCTTACCCCCTTCATCCTACACAGCCACATACTATTCATGTTGCGTACGCCCGCTCGGCCCGGGCAGATCCTCCTCAGGCCAGCTTTGGGTGTCCACCCTGATGCTCCTGTGTTGTCTTTTTGGTTGGGTCATATCAACCCCTTCTTGCTCCTCTTCTCTGACAGGCGAGGCGCTCCCTCCTCCGCCCTGTGTTCTGTTGTGCTAGAGACTGTACCGCGCCCTCTAGGCTGCCCATTTCTTCTCGCCGGGGGGACCACTTTAAAGTTCCCTCCTTCCTCCTTCTCTGCTGCAATGGGGGCTTCGTTCAACCTCGCTGGGTGGGGAGGCCGTCCCATACCTTCCCCTGTCACTGCCATCCTCCCGGGAGAGTGCTCTCCTCCTCCCGTGCACTCTTCTGTAGCCATATCCTACCTTGACCACTCATCACCGCTGCACCAAACCCCTCCATCCTCACCGTACCATCGCCACCATCACACTCCCTGCCCTCTTCTGCCCCAACCCCCCCTCGCTCGCACCCACACCAGCAACTGCCATCCCCGGCCCCCACCTGGACCCCTTCTCTTCTGTTCCCCTGTACCCACACCGCCCTCCTAGGTATATCCACCCTGCTGCGCCTGGACCCTTTTCCCCAAACATTCCCTCTCCCTGCCGATGAGCATCAAGCCACCACCGCTGCAAGGGTCCAGTTAAAATCGGCTCTGTACTGGGGTCCCCCACCATTGGGCCCCTTTTCCCCCGTGACCTCCTGCACCGCCCCTTCTAGCTGGGCTTTGGACGCCCTGCTGATAATGCTCAGAGCCTAACGCAAGGCCTGACCGTCCACTAAACCTTCCAACATGCTCCTCCATGCTTTCCCCTGTAATAGATACCTGAGAGTGACCCAGCAGTGAGACCCTGGCCCACCTACTCAGGCCTCCACCAAAGACCTCCTGCCGGCTCTGCCAATCGGAGTTCCTCTCTATCCCTTCTTCCTTTAGTTTATTTTATTTTGTTATTTATTCATTTATATATACCTTTTTTTAAAACACTTTATTATCCCCTTGCTGCGCTCCTTCAATCCACCCCCAGAGCACACCCGCACCCCTTGGTCACCCTGGATCCCCTCCGGTACCTGGCACTGTACACCCTAGGAGCCCAACTAGGCTTGCTTTAACAAAGCCCCTCATGTATTCTGTGCCTGACCCAGCTATTCTTATCATATATGTTTATTTGTGCTGTTGTTATTATTATTTTATACAGCAAAACTCCCCTAACCTCTGCCGTTGCTCCGTCAGATCAGCCTTAATCCATGCACCACACTGCCACCTGGTGGTTGCTATGCACACTGCACTCTAGAAAGCCTGCACCGGTGTTGAAAGCCGACTCCCAGGCTCCTGCCCCAAACGCATGGCCCGCGCCCCTAAAGCAGCCCGCTCACACCCTTTACCCACAACAGCGATCTGGGTGCTTGGCAATCCACCAAAAAGACCGCAAGCCTGCCTGCGCTGAGGAGAGTTCCCTGAGCGGGGAGAGTGCTCAAGACCCGCACCCTAACCCACAGATGAGTCTGCATGGCCAGAAGCGGCCGGCAGCACCCCAAGGACGCAGCCCGTCCGCCCCTTAACCCCAGCAGCCACCCACAAACCTTACCCAAATCAGCCTGCTTGGCCCCTGAACCCTCTGGCCCGACACAGCAGGGAAGACACAGGAGCAGCGACTGGATGCTTGAACCACCACCAACCGTTGCTTGCTTCCGAACCTTCCCTGCCCCTTTTAAACACCCAGGTAAAGTGGGGCATGCTTTCCACAAGCCAGCTAGCTGGCCTGTGCAGCCCCCAAAATCACACCGGGGAAAAGCTTGCGTGCAAACACACATGGCCCGCCTTTTGCAGAGTTCCCCAGAATTTTGCTGCTCTTCTTCCTGTCCTGCTTTTTGCGTAAAGGGAGGATGGCTATACACTCATTTTCATATGTTTCAATCCAAGCACAGTACATCACGGAATCTAAGAAGCCTGGGCTCCCGTATGTGCGATTTTCTGGTTCAGACTAAAAATCACACAGTAACCACTAACACTGAGAGTTTGATGGGAGATGCCATTTCACCCAGTAATGTCAAATGTGAACACCTAGCGCACACTTCGGAAAACAACGATTCCATCGTATAAAACATTGTATGAGTGCTGACACCCCATTTTCCCCCATCCCATATGAACCTCATAACATCCACAAGCAAATGAGGAGGTAAGTGGCCCAATGATTTTTAATAAGCTTAAATAGACTCTCCAAAGTGTAAAGATGGTTGTGTGATGCTCTTGTTTGAGGAGAGACTGCAATTATCTGCGTTCACTTTCTCTACATACTCCTCGGCTCATCATAAACACATTTTTCCTTTGGAGGCAAACACGATTGGTTAAATTAGTAATTCTGAGCAGCACTTACAAATCACCCCCATTGACCGAGTCACCTCTTAACACTTGGTCAATAAAGGGTATTATCCCACCCAACTGTTCTCATATGATCGACTTCTCAAGGATGAACGTCTGGATTGGCCCTGCCCAGATTTGGACCTGTGCGCTGCACATAGACCGCTGCAGGAAGGTCTCAAACCACAAAACTATTTTACCAACGTATTTCACTTGTTAGTATGCTAGGGTTCCGGCAGTCGCCCCAATTGTACCTTAGTCTCAGTTGAACTTGTGGCACAGAGCCTTTCAGTTATCTATATAATTACTACAGGCTTTGG
Source organism: Ambystoma mexicanum (assembly GCF_040938575.1). Lineage (NCBI taxonomy): Eukaryota > Metazoa > Chordata > Amphibia > Caudata > Ambystomatidae > Ambystoma > Ambystoma mexicanum. Next base: position 550,138,193 of record NC_090924.1, on the reverse strand, counting down.
CACAATGCGCCTTTATCCCGACTAGCCTTGGCACTGAAAACCCATTAAAGGGAGAATGGGCGTAGTATAAAAGCTTGTTAAAATATAACGTAATATAATGGAGTTTGTTCCATACTCTAATCCGGGTGTCCATTGCATTCTGATAATCTATTAGGAGAGTGAATTATCTGTTTATTCCATGGTCACCTTTACCATTTCCCCATGTTTTCCAAAAATCTTTCTTTCTTTGGTTGCAGAATGATGTCAGCGGTTGTCTAGGAACCAGAAGAGGCCCTGGAAAGCATCTTCAAATTGGACACATATTACACATTTTCAGCAAGCCCAACCCTTTTCTTATGAGAACGTTTGGAAATAAAATAGGTTACCACACAAAAGAGGACCAGTGTCCAGAGGCTTACTTGGAAATCTCCAGAGCTCCGTATAGGACAGTTAAGCCATGCATGGTGCTTGCTATCATTACATAACAGGTGTTGATAGCCAGGCTCAGGGTGCATAGGACTGCTTGTGGTATTTATTTATTTATTTGCTCTTCAAGCTCTGGAGCCCACAGGCATCAGGGCACCAAACATAACATAACAAAACAAACAACAACAACAAAACCCAGGAGACATATCAGAGGGACAGCAGAGGTATGCCATATCCAACACAGATTCAGATTCTAATATTGTTAGTACTTCTCAAACAGCAACGTTTTGAGCCTCTTCCTAAACACCAATAATCTAGATGTTAACCAAATATACAATGGCAGAGGTTACAACGAGCAAGCCATTACAAAAATCCAATTTGGTGAGAATGACTGCTCTAGCAATGGTGGCACCGTTCATTTTCAGAAAGATGAGGACAAATCTGCCAGAGCTGCCTTAAATGAAAGCACAAGGAGCTTACCAATGCACTGGTGTGACAATACATATTCAGGGAAAAGCTTAATGTTACACCCAGGGTCTTGACTTTCCAGAGAGTATTTATAGCACAGCCAACAATACAAAACTGATTGTAATCTTGTTTTATCCTCACTAACTTCCGTATTGAAGCTATCAACATCAGTTCTGCCTTGGTGCCGTTTAAACACATCCAGTTACAACCCATCCAAGATGTGATGAGGCTGTTGAAGGTATTGATCGTATCTTGATCAGTAGTAAAATCACCAGTTTAATCAATAGCTGCGTATCGTCTGCGAAGTTGCTAATTAAGATATTATGTTCACACATTAAGTCGAAAATGTGGCTTCATATATATATATATATATATATATTGAAAAGTGATGGTGACAAACAGGCATCCTGGGGAACTGCACAGGTCAGTGCCTCCTCCCCTGACATTTTACCTCCCCAGACGATTTTTCTATGACCTGTTTGACAAAAATGATTAAATCCATGACACAGAGTTTGTGGAGAACCCTGCGGTTTCCGCTTAATTTATTCAGCAAAATCTTGTGGTGAGATAGATTAAATGCTGCAGAGTGGTCCGATGGTTTGAGAATCCCCATCCCTCCCCTGTCAATAATGTCAAACATGTTAATGTTAATGTTAATGTTAAAGGTCATTTGTAACACGCACTATCACCACCGGAGTGGTCCCCTGGCGCTCTGGCGGCTCTGAAAGAGGGAGGGAGTGGTGGGTTAGTGGGTGGAGGCTGGAAAAGTGCAAGATTGCAGTGATGTGCTGTTGGCAGCCTCAGCCCGGTGGTTCCGTCGGCTGGGCCTGGGGTGTATGCGGCTGGTAGTCGTCGTGTGCTGATGTGCGAGTCTATGTGTGTTTTTTTTGTTGTTGTTGCAGTGTAGTGACGTTCGTGCGGTTTGCTGCGCTAGAGGTTTGTGGTTGTGTTTGGTTTGGAGTTTGAGAGGTGTATGCAGAGAAGGAAATTGTTAGTGGGATTGGTTAGTTTGTATCTCTATCCTGGAGTGGACCGGTTGGGCTTGTGTAATCTTACACGACGGGGTGCTTGTACACCCTGAGCCTCAGGAGGTACGTGCCCGTTTTTTGCATTCGAGGCCGTTTGAGGATTTAGCTGTCCCCTCCGCCCGCTCCCTTAATAACCTTGCATGCTCCTCACCCCCTCCACATGACTAGCGCAGCTGCTAGTGTCCATATTTCCGATTGATCCATACTTACAATTATATCTAAGTGTGGACATGCTAGTATTCACAATTCTATCTAGGTGTGGAAATGCTAACATTCACAATTCTATCTAGGTGTGGACATGCTAACATTTACAATTCTATCTAAGTGTGGACATGCTAGTATTCACAATTCTATCTAGATGCGACGCAGGCTAGTATTCACAATTCTATCTAAGTGTGGACATGCTAACATTCACAATTCTGTCTAAGTGTGGACTTGCTAGTATTCACAATTCTATCCAGGTGTGGACATGCCAACATTCACAACTCCATCCAGACGCGACGCAGGCCAGTATTCACAACTCTAAGTGTGGACATGCTAACATTCACAATTCTATCTAAGTGTGGACATGCTAGTATTCACAATTCTATCTAGGCGTGGACACGCTAACATTCACAATTCCATCTAGATGCGATGCAGGCTAGTTATTCACAATTCAATCTAAGTGTGGACATGCTAACATTCACAATTCTATCTAGGTGTGGACATGCTAGTATTCACAATTCTGTCTAAGTGTGGACTTGCTAGTATTCACAATTCTATCTAGTTGTGGACATGCTAACATTCACAATTCTATCTAGATCCGACGCAGGCTAGTATTCACAATTCTAAGTGTGGACATGCTAATATTCACAATTCTATATAGGTGTGGACACGCTAACATTCACAATTCCATCTAGATGCGACGCAGGCTAGTATTCACAATTCAATCTAAGTGTGGACATGCTAACATTCACAATTCTATCTAGGTGTGGACATGCTAGTATTCACAATTCTATCTAAGTGTGGACATGCTAACATTCACAATTCTATCTAATTGTGGACATGCTAGTATTCACAATTCTATCTAGGTGTGGACATGCTAATAAGGGAGGTAAGATAGAGTAACAGGGGTTTTCTGGAGTAGAGTGATTGCTCTACTCCCCACCCATGTCACACTCACAGTTTTTGTTGGTGTCTGTTAGCTGCTGGCTTCCTTGGCGTCCTCTGCGGACACCCGCAGACACATCTTGGGGCCGTCCTTTGCCTCGGGGTCCTTCGCCACAGGGCTGCCGGGCAGAGGGCTGCCCTTGGGTGTCCTTGAAGTGGTGTATGGGGACCAATCCGGATGGAGTGGGCATATTGGGAGGTGCATCTGTGACTGAAGATTGAGCAAGGCCGACTGTACCATGTCCAGGATGAAATCCTGATACATATCATTCTTCTCAATATATTATGCGGAAATTGGCCTGTGGCAATCTTGTCCACCACTTTAAGTAAAACTGACATGTTTGCTATAGGCCGATAGTTATTCGGATCATATGGATCAAGGCTGAGTTTTCTTTATAAGCGTTGTAACTTGAACATGTTTAATAATCTCTGGCACTAAATAGTGGAAGAAGGTAGCATGGGTAAGTCGAGTGAAAAAGGAGGCAAAGATTTCCAGAAATGTAAGCACAATATTGTCAAGACAGACATCATTCATGAAGGACGCCTGCTTCTAAGGGTGGAAAGCATGTCCTGCACCGCAGTGGGTTTAAAGACGAGTGGATTCTGATCAGGAGGATCAACTGAGGCTCCTGTTCAACATTCAGATTTAATATTAACAATAGGCTTTGCTGATTTAGTAGCAATTATTTTTCCTCTAGCTTTTTGCATCTTATTCTTAAAGTGATCTTGCACTCTCATATAATCTTGAATATATGGGAAAAAGGAATCTCCTGTTTGTATAAGGCATTTTGGCTCATCTAAAATGGAACATATATAGGTATGCATGCATGGACTATGCAATCTGCATCCAGTGTTCACACTGCGATGGTACTTTATCCAGTTCCCGAACACATTTCAGAGGGTGGGTACTTGTAAGCGTCATCCCCTCACCACAATCTTAGCTGGTGTGAATAATCTTGCTGCTATTGTACTTGTGAGTGTAGCATTTAAGCTAACTCCTTTCACAGAAAGAATGTTTACGATGTGGCAGGCCTCCCTAAACACATATAATTAGGGTCCAGTGGTGCATTTTAAAGCACTCATCACCAAATGGGAAAGACGATTTATGGTGAGTAGCATCCTTAATATACAGCATATTCTCCTTTGAAAAGAACTTATAGCAATCTGATGTCACTAGAAAAAAATCAATGGACAGCGGACGTGGTGTTACTAAAACAAAATCATGATCTGTTCTAAAGAGTGATTGGGTATGGATCTCATTAATTTCTGTACTGGAAAGTTTTTTGTATAGGAATGGAGAACAGGCAAGAGCTTGCCTCCATTTTCCCATTTCAATCACTCCATGATGCCCACCCTCTCACAACCTCTCACAAGTAATGCAGGTCAGAATTGACCCTTATGTGCATTAATAACATAGATTAGAGGTTTTACCCACTATTTAATGCAATCTGCTTACACAGTCAAAATTGATAGAATTATTATTTTAGAAAGCACATCAAGAGCTAATTCTGAAATACCACAGGTGATATTCCAGAAATACATCTACCATTATCACTGCACCAATGGCATTTCTGCAACCGGGCACATGTTTGAAAATATCTCCTGTGATGTTGGTAATGACTACCAGAAGTATTTCAGTCCTAAAATTCACCCAACTCCTGATAATAGACAGACCCTTCCAAATATTGCTTTTAGTAATACACTCAGGTCCATTAGGTTTTTTACAAGCAGGCCCTCATAGAGTGAAATTTGATAATACCACAACTCAAGCAGAGCTGTGCTCGGGATGCCACACTAAATCGACCACCGAGACCCAGGAATATCAGGAATCACACGTTTCTCACCTCCAGTATCTTCTTGCTTGTCAGGGTGCTCTTCTCACCTTGCTCGTCTTCCTTTCGTCTGTTTGAATGTAGTTATTTCCGTGAAGAGATACGGCCAGTCCCTTCATGACACCACTATGTCTGCACAAGGATACAGACAGGGTAACAACCTTTAGGGGAAAAGCTAATGGCCTGACTGATAACTTGCTGGCAGCGATTGAAAAGGTGATCTGAATGATAGCCAGCAGCAAATGGACACAGCAGCATGAAGGTCAGACAAACAGTGGAAGATGACTAAGTAGTCAGACAGCAGAGAGGAAAATACTGCAGCAGAAGAGTGGGAAGGATCCGGTAGGCTGTTTCAGGTTACGATGTTGTTTATAACTTAAAAACCTAAGCTGTAATTATTGTTTGAATTTTATGTTTTTGTTGAAAAATAAGAAATGAAAAGTGTAAAAAAAAAAAAAAGAAACACGTGTCTTACCTGTCAGTGCGATAGGGTTGTCCATGTCTTGGCACATAGCCGTATCAGACAATCTTTCTCTACATGTTTATCAGCTGCATTTAGTAGTCTCAAAAGGCAGACCTGAATTATACTCCCTTCTGCAAAAATGTTGTCTAATTGTTCTTTCTGTACTTCACCATAGGTGCGGTCATGCCATTCTGTGGCGTTATTTGATGACCATGTCCCATGTGCATATAGCTTTGTCTCTAAATATTGCACTAGCTCTGGGAATCTGGCCTCCATTTGAGACATTCTAAAATTCACTTTTAGTGTCACACTGCTATCATGAAATGGGTTCCCTCTAATGCATGCATGGTAGTGTGAGACACTTGCTACGCACAGTAGGAGCTCTATATCCACTTTCCCAGCCAACGCACCACGTATGTAGGATATTTTGTGTACATTTGGGGTTTGGCGGTATTTTCTTACTGCTAAAAGGTGAGCGGTAGTTTGGTAATACTTATCCTTGCGTTTAGATTGGGTTTGGCCTCATATCATTCTAATGACCATGCCTTGTTACATTATATTGGAGAATCTAGTAATATATACAACTGGTGGTATTTTGTGGTAATAGGTTATTTAGTGGTGAGCACAGTTTCCTTCCCTATATTATAACCCCATCATAAACACAACCTTCCTTTCTATTAGATTACCTCCTAGTGATCTATAGAGGGCCTTGGATCTATACGGACAAGGGCACCCAACACTTTTATATAGAGTGCCACTTACAGCCTGTGGCCGGTATCACTGATTTATCTACACCAGCGATCTAGGTGCCCATAGGCATTGCTGGCTCATGGACCACCAGCAATCTATATTATATTGATACCCTCCAACAACGTGCAAGGAGGGCACACACGCACACACCTGTTTATCACTGCTTATTCTTGGTTATTATTCTATCTGCATGGGCAAAATAACAAATGTATTACCAAAGAGAATACAACTCCCCTGTGTCACAAATACAATCCCAATTGCAATACATATATTAAAAAAAACTCTACACCATCTGCTTTTAAATATTATTTGTATTGCAAACAAATACAATTCACGATAACAATCTTACCATGTGCATTTTCCATAATCTGTAACAAAAAGAAAAGAAGAAAGAATACAGAAACAGAGCAAACAAGCTTTGTTTTTTCTTTTTAAACATATGACTTGCTTTTTAACATTATACACATGACGAATCAAGATGCATAGGGATTCCCTTGCTACTCTGCCTACCTAATATTTTTAGATCGGTCATTCGTCAAACAACAGCACGCAGTAACTTCACTTAAACTGTGTCTGCTTACCAGAAGTATTTGTGGCTCTCTCCCATACATGACCTTCCTTCGCTCGCCTCCGAAGAACAGGCCCAGTCAGCATGAATTGTCTCTGTAATCTTGGAGTCTGGGATGCCAGTGCCAGTGACACCAAGATCATCTATCTCCAGAGCCCAGCAAACATGAACTAACTTCACTCTGTTAGTTTTCCCCTTAGCAGAGCTTTGCACCTACCCACTTTGCCTACGTGATATATCTGCAGACACTTTCCTCCAATCAGGTTGAAAGGCAGCATCACCATTCACTTTTACACAATAGAATCTTTGCTCACAGAGCAACTGTTTCAATTGTTATTTCCTTTCGTGCATAATTTCTGCTTTCTGCAAACACAGAAAGAGAAAGAAAAAAAAATCAGTGCACGTTTGAAAAACGATTTCAGAATATGGATTTTCATCGAATTTTGAACATGGGACTACATTATAATGTTAATGAGTTAGCATTAGTGATTAGTAATTGTTAATAAAATCAGTCAGTTATATAGATAATGTTTAATAATGTAGTCTTCTATGCATGAGATATTCAAAAGAAGAGAAAAAAAATGGTGTACTTTTACTCTTTGCAGTTTCACATTGAGCTTTTTGCTGCATTATAAATTCTGTACCTTGCATGCCACCCGCAACCTATTCACATGTTATACTGGCAACACAAAAATGGCTATATGTGTGTGCCACATTTTTGCTGGCAACAAAATGCCATCACATTTATTGAAGTGATATATAGTCTAAAGCGCTGTAAATATTATAAAGCGCTATATATATTACTACAGACCATGGTGTCTTCGGAAAGGAAAAAGGAAGCGGTCGACACCAGTTTGGGACACCAAAATGGAAGAAAAGATGTGATGGCACTCAAGAGTGCACAAGTTTCCAGAGATGCCACAGTGATCATCGTGTCGCTGTGACACCTATAACATAAATGCTTCCCTGGACCTCTCCTACTGCTCAATCACTCAGACCATTTGCTGCATTTTATGTTAGTGCATTTTAAATTATTGGGTATTTGTAAAACACTAAATCGCCTTATATAGCACCTTGTAGCAATGAGGCCCTTTTGGGCTGACATTGCTGCACCTAACATGGTTGTCAGAAGACTATAGCCTGAAGATAGCTTACAGCGAAAACATAATCATAGAGAAATTGCAATAATAAGATACAGTCCTAGTGCAGTACTGTGTGAGGCTCCATCTTAGAACAGTGTTGGTTCTGCAGAAGCACAAAATGGTGCGTAAAGGCAGTGGCAAGACAGATATGCTGTGCAAGAGGAGAGAGAAGTAGGAAGGGGGTAGTGTGCTTGGTACTGTAAGGAACTCATGGTGGCAACAATAAAGACAGACACAAGTAATCACAGTTCAAGGGTGTTTATTAAACTGTTTGAATGGGTGAGAAAAACATCTAATCTAAACCTAAAGCTAAGATGGGAGCAAGCTACAACCATCAAATAATAATAAGGCAGTCCTAGTGGTGTTGTGACAAATAGAAATGGTGTATACAAAAAAAACCTATTGCCAATCCTTACCACTAAGTCACAAAAAGAGTTTGAGATCATGTTCACTAGAAAAAAAAAGAAGTGTTCACAAAATGATAAATCAGCATGGTTTGGCTGGGGCCTCCTTCCTCACTTTTTAAGCACGGGCAAGGCGGGACTCCTGGGCCTCGCCAGCACAAGGTTCACAATTCCATTCAATGATACCAGGGCCTTCAGTGGCCAAGTCTCTTTTCTACAAAGTCTCTTACCTTAGAAGGCCGGCTGGGCCAAACAACAAACAAACAAAGGTTCCTTCCGTGATCTTGCAACTTTGGGCGATTGCTCTTCACCCCTTTGATCTCCCTCCACCACAATGTTCTCGGGTGCATCAGACTTCACCCTGATTCTCATGCATCCCTCAACTGGGTTCACATTTACCAATTTCACAGTTCACTTTGTTTTCTTACAATGCAGGATTTACTTCTTTTAGCTTTTCTCTTGGCATCCCTCTGTCAGGTTAATACACACTTGCAAGGGAGTTCCCTTCCCCTACCTTTCTCTCAGCTTTGGGTCAGAGACTTTCGATTGTAAAAGGGATTTGACGTGACCCTTGTAGGACCACTCTGACACCTCACGCCACCCGCTCATTGGGCCTTCTGCTGCTTGTTTCAATACAAACAAAGGGGCCAGTCTGAGTCCTTCAAATGAGCACACCTGCGCCGCCTGACCACTCTGCAGCTGGCCCTTCTCTGGGCTTGCCAAAAGTTCAAAACACATACAAGTTCTTTGTTCATAGGTTTCTTGCCTTCATAAAATGTTGCCAATTGCAACCTTGGCTCCACACAGTTCGGTTTGCTATTAGTTTTCTCCGACTTACCAGCTGTGCTGAACCTGTTGGCTTGACTTGCCTCTGGAGTCAAGAATGGTACTGCATATGCCAGCGTGCCATCCCACCTTTGTTAACAATGTGGGAGACCCCCATTTACCATTGACATCTGCCACGCCACACATCAGCTGTACTCTCCGGGCTTGTGATTCCCTTTTGGGAGGCTTCACGGGTCTGAGCTGAAAAGGGCAAGGGTAATTCCCTCGACATCCTTTCAGGTTTCACCGCTTTTCTCCATATACATTTATGATCAGTATGGATGTGGGTTTATTATGATTGGGTTTGAGTGTCGCTGCTAACACATAAGATATTTTAATTTTTGCCTGGAAACAAATCAGTTCATGTGATCATTTTTGTACCAATCTCCAGACCACCTTTAGCTCAACCTTTATGGGATGCTGTGCTGAAATTATTGTCATGACCACCAACATAACCCTGTTAACTAGCAACACTGGAAGGCCCAAACCTCAGAAGGCTAGGAGAAAGACAATCTGGGTTCATTCTTTGCGCATTTGGCGCCAGTCCCATTGTCCTTGTAGCCTAAGTAAGATAAGGGGCTAAAGACTTCCTGGTTCCCCCAAGATGGCCATGTAGTGGGCCATAGAACTGTACTACCAGCTGATGTCATGTTGCTGGGAGTGGCTGGCTATATAAGCCACGCCCAGCAAGTTAGCCATGTTTCGCGTTACTCTGCAAAGTTGCAGCGTGACGCTTACCAGCGCTTCTCTGATCCAATCCGACCTGGAATTCAAAAGAAAGAAACAATGTTAGAACACGAATGTTCAATAAGTAAGATATATGAAGAGCAACTTACCAGCAAAGGTGTGTGGCCTTTCCGCATCTCGGCGAATGGCAGGGAACAGCTGCCTGGCACTCAGCTCTCCATCCCTCACTGGCTCCACATGACACTTAACAGCTCAGCAACCAAAGCCTCTACGACACCGGCACTCGGACCGACAAACCTGCAAGGCAAAGTGAGAGGTTAGTCAGCATGCACATGAATGCCCAGCCACACGCTCATCAGACCGCTCCAGCATACCACGCAGCACACAGCCAACATGCTCCTCATATGTCCCTGGCATGCCACATGAACCGCAAGTAGCGGACCGAGAGCACTACAAGGTGCACAGTCAACTCGCCTCAACATACCGCTCAGAAGGCGCTCATAGCAAGTAGCGGCTCCACGCATCTGCAAATTACACACGGCAAGCATCTCAAGCAGGCCAACCGAAGCTAATGGGAGGCACCAAACCCCCTGCTCAAAGACATTAGGACACAATCCCAGAGACTGATCAACCAGGCCACTCTAGGGCCAATGAACAACAACTGCATAACAAAAGGCAACAGCTGCATTTTCAAGCCACAGCAGGACTGGGCTTGAGCGCCAGTGCAGTAACAGGTGCAGCAGTACAAAGACAAGAAGCTTAGCGCCCCTGCAAGAGACAGCAGAACAGAGGGCTCACCATTGTGAACACTCAGGTGACCCAAGCCCCATACCAGCACCGGGGAACAGCAGAGAACAGCAGGGTGGACTGGGGAGAGGGAGGACACCTAAAGATTCCCAGGATGACATCTCCTTCCTTGTTCTAGGTACAACTCCAGCACACAGCACTTATTCGCTCGCTCAGCAGAGTCCATCCATTCCGAGGCTCCTGGCGCTTCCGCAGAGACCAGGTAAACATAACAGAATGCAAAGCCACAAAAATAGAACCTCTGCCTGAGCGCCATGGAGACGTCAGATGTATACCAATTGTCCCAGTTGTTAGGTGAACTCCAAGCCGAAGTACACTCTGCCCTGGCGGAGACAAATGCTCTACGACGGGAATTGGTTGTTAATAGAGACCGCACTGAGACGTTGGCTAGACAGCTACTACAGACCCAGGCGGGACATGCTCCGCTGCCAGGAGGCACTCCTCAAATCCCTTCAGCAGCCCCAGTGCAGGTGGTATTACCTGGGACGGTTCCATTGGCCCCTCGAGAAAGTTTCTCAGGGGACCCCAATAAGTTTGTCGTCTTCATGAATCAATGCCACTTACATTTTCTTTGCTTGCAGACTGGGGGTCTTCCCTACTGACCAGTCCAAGGTAGCTTTCATTATTTCTTATTTGGGGGGCTGTGCTTCAGATTGGTCCATCCCCTTGGTAAACCGGGATGACTCTCTACTGCCTAATTTCCTTGGCTTTCAGCTAGACCTAGAAAAACTCTTTGCTCAACACACATGTGTCAAGCCTTGGATAACGAATTGTTGTCGCAACGACAGGGCAGTCAAGACCTGTTAACATACATAGCTGCCTTCAACAGGTTAGTCTCAGAAACCAATTGGCCTGAGGAGAAAACAATCACCTTATTGTACAGAGGACTGCTGGGAGAGTTAAAGGATGTCCTGGCTCAAGTTGTTAACCCCCCAAGGGTTGCACAGAGTACATCGACCTGGAAGCATGATTGGACCATCGGTTACAGGACCGCAAGGCTAATTGCGCACATGCGGAGCGAAGAGCCTTATACGTCCATACAAAGGAAAGCCCTGCATGACACCTGGAGACTCATACAGAGCCTATGCAGCTAGTGGCAGTTCAAAACCCGCTTACAAGAGCAGAAAGAGAAAAAAGAAGGCAGCAACAGCTATGCTTGTATTGCAGAAAGGTGGGCCATTTCCTTCATGATTGCTCTGTGAAACCACCAAGGAAGACTGTGGGAGCCCTAGACAAGGAAGAGAATGAAAACAGTTCGGAAAACTCGAATGCCCGGCAAGTGTAAAGGTCAACTTGTCGAGCAAAGATAATGGCCCCCAGACCTCGCATCTAGTCATTCAGTGATCCTGATTTGTCACCAACAGCTGTCCAAAATGCATGTTTTAGAGTCATACGTGTACAGCGATGCAGTGGGCAATTATGGATCACAACCTGGCATGTCGGATTGGGTTTCCGCATGTTCAAAATCGGTAACCGAGAACATCACGGCAGTAGATGGCACCCAGACGCAACCGCACTGATGGATGGACACAGAAAGGACATTGCTTTCGTCCTAATCAGTGCCCCTCAGTTCCAGATCATCCTGGGGATACCTTGGCTGGAAGCCCACAACCCTCGTATCGACTGGTGTGCAAGAACCCTGACCTTCTCCGACGAGTGTGAACATACCTGCTAAGTACAGGTGAAGGCCACCCTAAGCTCGGTCTACCTTAGGCCTGGTTGGAACACTACCCTCTGAGTATGCCGAGTTCCCAGAAGGAGCAGGCAAACACTCTACCTGGCGCCGGAAGCCGGGTTTTTTGAGAGGTGCACAACTTTCAGACTTGCCCACAACCATAAACAGATAGGTGTAATTGCAGGTTAAGTATGAAAGTTGTGCCCTTCATCTACAAGTCCTGTTGGGTCATGTGAGTGATTGAAATCCAGATGTGCATAAAACGTGTCGCAAAATGACTCTTAGGGGGAGAATCGCGTCTCTCTGTAAGAAAGGTTTGCAGCTGTGACACACCGGCGATCCATAACATTTTGCCAGTACGGTGTGCATACCCCCATTCGTAAACTAGAAATATTAGGCAGTACGTCTCTGGCAGTATGGGAATCTTGCTCGTTTGAAATATTAGGCAGTACGTCTCTGGCAGTATGGGAATCTTGATCGTTTGAATTCCTAGTTGCAAAGTTCGAATATTGCTCGTTTTCTTTCTAAGTTGCAAAGTTAGTAGGGATGCTTTTGTGAATTCCCCTTTATACATACGTGCGAGGCGCAGGTAGGAAGCGGCTGCTGGAGCAGGACATTTCTGTGCGGCCAGTTCGGCGTGGGCTGCCGCGCTGAACCGGCTCCCGCGCCGAACCGGCCGTGCCGAAACGGCTCCCGCGCCAAACCGGCCACGCCGAATCGTTCTGCGCCGAACCGGCCGCACCAAAATGTCCTGCTCCGCCGCAGCACTCCCGAGCATGGACACGTGCCCTGATGTACTCGGCTCATGATTTTATGTGCAGCTGAGCAGCAGGGCACAGAGTCAACTGCAGAGCTCCTCCACCAAGCAGTCGATCACAGATGCTCCACTCTAGCAAAGATGAATAGTTGATATATTTAAAAAGTTCATCAAAAGCTCCAGTATGGCCTGTCAAGGTCTCCAGCCACACAAGACACTCCATAGCACTCCTCGAACATAGAGGCTTACAGAAACCATAGCATGCTTCAATGGCTTTAACAAATGTTGTGTTCAGACGTCATCAGTAAAGCATCATCACTGGGGCCTGGGGAAATGGGACCCTGATGCCACACTGCCACAAACACTCATCCATGCACTGCTCTGCGGGTGGTATTTCTCAGTGACCGTGAGGATACTTTAAAGGAAGAGTGGGCTACTGTTTGTGAGCTCATTGGTGGGGGCGCATTGTCATGCTCTTGTGGCACCTCTTACGCCACTGCTGGAGCTGCTTGAGAAACACTTAAATACACCACAGCTTCCAAGAGGCCGCCCTGGAGATGTGTCCTCATCTTGAAACGTGGCAGTCGTGCGACAGCTGAATGTGGAGAAAGGGAAACATCTGTCCTTGACATGAAGAGGAATCAGGTCAGCTCGGGAAGGACACAGGTAGACCTATTAAAGAAATGTACCCCTTCTCCGGAGAAAACTAAGCACACAATTTCTAAAAGCAGACCCCTAGCCATTACACACTAATGATTGGCTTGTGGTTAGTAATAAAGGGCATGTGGAGAATTGAGGGGCAAGTGACAGTTTACCCCTGATAAAAGGATACAGAAGTCCATTTCCACACCAGATGTGCCCTCTCTGAAGAAAACGAGTTCAATAGAGGAGAAACGTTAACTCTGTTGCTTTCCATAATAGGTAGCAAACATTATGCTCATAATTTGGGGCATCATTTTCCCGGTCTTGGGAGGTAGGGATTTGCTCAGTCATATGTCATCATACATGAGGTTTAAGAGAATAGGTAATACAAAGAAACACAGCATGAAAACTGTATACAGCCTTGTGGGGGAACAATATGTTTTTGAGCAGTCACTTGATATCACAATGAAGCAACATTGTACTCGAATTTAACATGTTTTTTCAAATACCTGCGGTGCTCGAGCGTGTCAGACAAATGTTTGGAATTGAAGAGGAAGATTTTGCAAAATGTGTGCTGTCTATTCCATAGCAGTGTGCATCATACTTGCCCAGGGTTTTAAGAGGAAGACAAGGACTAGTGCTGAACTCTTAACAATAGAGACGCTTGGCTCATATGGTTGATACCGTCCCATTACAAGTGTACACGACCTGTTAAGAAGTGCAAGTAGTAGCCCAATTGATAAGTTCCAATTTTGATTTATTGCACGAATAACAGCTCCATTGACCAGTGAGGTACAGCTATGTGATTCGGATATTGGTCATGCAGAGAAGTGCCATTTCCGTTCCTTTAGAAGGCTCCCTACTGCAGAGACATGTGGCAGAATGAAGGGCACAATGACAGATTTGACGATTGTGCCTTCTCATGTAATTCTCCCCCACAAAAAAGGCACAAAGAGCACAACTTTCCTGAGACGTTAAGCCAATCCGATTGGCCACAAATTAATTCAGTCTCACATAGTTGCAGGTCAGTCCAACAGGATACAATTAGAACGAGCACCACCCACTGGGACAAGTTAAAAGAAGCAAAACAAATGCATTGCATTCTGAGGAGTAGGGCAGAATCCTATGGCAGTTCAGCCATTCGACCAGACAAACATTCCACATCGATTTACTTTCCTATTAAATGTGTAGAGATGGGCCTAGATTCACAATAGCATAAACACGATACACAGTAATGGAGTACTCAAAATGCACGACTAAACCCAGCTTTATTCAAAACACAGAATGTCAGCCAGCACAGCATACAAGCAGCTTGAACATTACAATGAGTGTGAGTGTTTTGTGTGCTAAAAATACATACACAATAATGTCACAATGCAATATAAGTTACAAAACCTACATGTGGTTAGGATTGGTTAATATCTTAAGATAGGAATACATAAGTGTTAGTTTCCACATTTGTTTATACATTTCTGATGACTCCTCCTGAGCCCAACCCATCTTGGATAATAATTTCACTACATCATTAATGTCACCACTAATTGGCTGGTGTTGTTAATCATGGGCGGTGTAGCAAGAGGGATTTCTATTGGTTGGCACTTTAGTAACCAACCTTGGACTCTTTGATGAGATGTCCAAATATGAGATACACATAGGGTAGGGGGGAGAGAAGTCCATGGGTTGCACTAATTCCAATGAAATGTACTCCCCATCATTCCCAAGCCATGTGGCCTATCTGTTCCTTTGTATTTGGTCGTGGTTATGATATTGTGTCTGGGTGCGTGCTGGGGAGTTTCAGCAGGTGTCTTATCTGTGCTCATAATGAATAGCAGGTGTTCTTCATGTCGTGATCACGTGTGTGGGGACTGTGTTGAAGGATGAGTTTCTTCCCATTTATTGGACTTTTATCTAATTGTGACATTTATGTTGTGCTCTTTGTGACTACTGGACACACCTTTTGTCTATCCACTACAAAGTCTTTTGGCATACTAATTGCATGCATCTCAAGAACAATGGCTGTTTGTGCACTAATGGTAACTTTAACTTGGGTGTCTGTGCTTCTTGTCCTGGGAACTGCTATCTTGTCCTTGCGTCCTGCTCATCAATTACTCTCGTACATGCACCTTACCTTGGTGCTTGCTACAAACTACTCTCTGGGCAGCTTCAAAGCTTCTAAAATAAATGTGTTTTTGGAAATTCAACATCTTGTCTGAGGCCTTTCTAAATTCCTAGGCCTACAGCGGCCTCTGTGCTAGGAAAATGGCTGCACTTCTCCGCTTCTCGCCTCCATGTTTACAACCTATATTTGTTTCTGTTCATATTATATTCACCTTGTGCGTCACCTGCCTGTTTATATTGCATTTAACCTGTCTATAATTCCACCTGCCATATCATTGTAGTGAGTCCCCCTTTTGGTATTCTGGAATACTTCTCACTTCTATGCTATATGCAGCACACTACTTGTGCTTTGTGCTATCTCACTGTAAATGTACATCAGCTTTGCTAAGAAGCATGGAATATCTTACATTAAAAGAGTAGCAGCCCTGTGGCTAAGTGGAAGACTGAGATTTAAGCATATGTCCTGCATGTTGAATGCATACATCTGTCACAGGCATGTTAACCAATTTAGCTATTTTCAAAAGGATTTGAATATGGGAGGTAACGATTAAGCATAGATCTAAGCAGTATGTGCTCGAAACTACGGAGTTGCATTGTCCAACTGGTTGGTCCCTCTGGGCATCTATAAGGCGGGTGAAGTACCTGCAACATGCGCTTCTTGTCTGACTTTTGAAAGGCTCTACCCAAGCATTTTGGAGTCTCTTTGACTATCATGTAGGGATATCAAGAGATTTATAAAAAGCCTCTGCTTCTGAGACATTGTCAAATCTGGGGCACTGTCTGTTTTAGGCATGGCAAAGTGGGCAGTCTTGAAAGGTGCCAGGATAAAAGCACCATACACTGAAGTCTCGTGACTTGACCTGCTCAGGCCACAGGAGAGAGGGGTTCAAACATTGTTGCTATTTAGTGCTTCGATCCCTGCTGATACTACCAATACATGATGATACTCTCCTTCCTTGCAGAGAAGTGTTGGGACTGAACTATTAAAATTACAGCAGCCCTCCCGAGAAAGATGGTTAAAGAGAATATACAAGTACAGTAATACTCTGTAGAGGTGTGTGTACTGTTCAAAGTTTAGCTCTCCAGATGTTCTGTACTACAAGACCCACAAGCCGTATACATTGTAGGCAATGGTGAAGGATCATGGGAGTCATAGTTCAAAACGTCCGATGAGCTAAAGGGTGCAGTCCACTACATAAAACAGCTAGCACAGCTGAAAAGTAATGTTACTTTCCTATTATAGATATAGCAGCCCTCTGCAGATACCTTTTCACAATGCCCACCATTGTGCATTACACCTGTAGATGGTCAAAATGAAATTCAAACTACATGCCCAGTCCTTCCTTGTCTTCTCAGCTGAGACTAGCAACAAGTGCCTGTACCCTTTCATGAGTGAAATGTTTAAACACCAAAAGCTTTTAAAAATGTAAAAAGACATAGACAAATATTTGTTGAGAAGCAACTTTAAAGAAACTTCAAAATTATCAAGTAATTAGAATCGATTGATGTGCTTTTGAAAAAGAAAATATGATGAAGACGGTAAAGTAAAGAAAGAAAATGGTGGCACGAAGATCCCTCCATTTTAGGCAATGAGAACAAATGAGAAAAATAAAACGAACATGCTGCTAAGGGCTCAGATACACATTTACACAGTACTGCTCTAGTCCTGCAAATCAATCTCGATTTAAGTTTCTCAAAACAATATAAGACAACATCACACAGCAAAATGTGCTAGGCTGAAAGTACACTGCAACCTAGAGGATGAAGAGTAGCACACTTTCATGTAGAGCATCAGGACAGATTCCTATTACTTTCGGGCAAATATGCGTTAGTCCACAATTTAACTATTTTAATGAAGGAACTTGAACATAACAAAACTAAATGTAAAGAAAGAGCTTCCAAGCCTAGCGCATAATGCCCCAGACCCTGTAACATACATCTTTCCCAGTATTAGATATCTCCTTCCGTTTTTGGGGAAGGCTTAAACATAAAATAGGCTACCACTTAATTCGGTTTAGGAAAACATTCTATGGCAGACGTGTGAATGCACTGTAAGAAATTAAGGGAACAGAGTTGAACAGTCAGCTGCCTCCAGAAATAATGAGGTGTACTGCTAATTCCAGTATGTACTTTACTTAGCTCCAGATCCTGCAAACTGGACAGAGTGTACACACCACTCGTGTATCATATGCTATTGTACTTTAACTATCACCAGACCCTGCAACACTTCTGCACAATGTGTGGCCCCTGTGCTACGAGACTGTGCCTGAATCCCAAACCTGTACTACAGACAAAGGGCCCGATTCATGGAATCCATTTTAGAAATGGTGCAAGGGCTGCGCGACGAGAAGTAGCCTGCGCAAGGCGTGGAGCAGAAAAAATATTGCGCACCAAGTGTATTCATGAATTCCAAGATGCATTACTAGCCGTTGCCCAAGTCACAACAAGCTGCATGAGGAATGCCTACAACATGCCCCCACACGCACCAAAAAGCAAACCATAAGACTAAGACGGCGCAAGCCTCAGTGCCGCCCCTGGCCCAGCATCCAGTACCCCAGCAAAATCACGTGCCTCATCTCAAAATCCTAGACCCCACCCAGAGAAAACACATCCCTTTCCTCGCAAGGCCTGGACGTACTGCAGCAATATCGCACGCATCACCTCTTGATCCCAGGCCGCACCCCACTGAAAACATGTGCACTCCTCGCAAGCTCAGCCCATACCCCAGCGAAATCGTGCACCTCACCTCACAATCCCAGGTCGTACCCCAGAGAGAACGTGTACCCTCCCTCACAAGCCCAGCCCGTACTCCAGCAAAGTCGCGCACATCACCTCGCAATAATAGGCCGCACACAGGGGAAAACGCATGCCCCCCTCGCAAGCCAAGACCACACCACCGCAAAATCGCATGCCTCATCTCGCAATAACAGGCCACACGCCAGAGAAAACGCTCACCCTCCTTGCAAGCCCAGCCCGTACCACAGCAAAATTGCGCACCTCTCCTCGCAATCCCGGAACGCACCCCAGAGAAAATGCGTGCCCTCCCTCGCAAGCTCTGCCCGTACCCCAGCAGAAATTGTGTGCCCCCTCCTATGTGTAGGCTACACCCCTTACAAAAACTTGAGTTCCTCTTACACCCTCGGCACCCATCCTGTCCACATACACCCCTCATGCACATGAATCACTGTAGTTAACACACCATTGCCCAGCCCCCCTCACCTGTGACACCACCCACAGTCAGCCCCCTATAGGCTGGACACCACCCACCAGCTCCCTAACCTGTGACACCCCTCACATGCAGCCCCCTAACCTGTGACACCCCCCACATGCAGCCTCCTCCAACAGAACAGCCCCCACAGACAACCCCCTCAAGACTGACCACCACCCCCCAACCACCCTCACCTGTGAAACCACCCACAGGCATACCCCTCCAGACTGGGTACAACACACAGGCATCCTCCTCCAGACTGGACACAACCCCCCATCCTCCCTAACCTATGACATCCCCCACAGGCAGTCCCCTCCAGACTGGATACCACCCCAGCACCCCTAATCTGTGACACCCCACACAGGCAGGCTCCTCCAGACTGGACACCACCCCTCAGCCTTCCTAACCTGTGACACCCCCCACAGGCAGCCCCTGCCAGATGGAACACCCCCCACAGGCAGCCCCCTCCAGACTGGACACCACCCCCAGCCCACTAACCTGTGACACTCCCCCAAAGGCAGCCCCTTCCAGACTGGACACCACTCCTCAGCCCCTCCTAATCTGTATAAACCCCACACAGACAGCCCCCTCCAGACTGGACACCACCCCCAACGCCCCTAACCTTTGACATCCCCCACAGGCAGCCCCCTCCAACTGGACACCACCCCCAGCCCCGCTAACCTGTGACACCCCCCACAGACAGCCCCCTCCAACTGGACACCACCCCCATCCCCCTCACCTGTGACACCACCCAGAGGCAGCCCCATCCAGACTGAACACCACCCCCCAGCCTCCCTAACCTGTGACACCCCCACAGGCAGCCCCCTCCAGATGGAACACCCCCCACACGCAGCCCCTTCCAGACTGGACACCAAACCTCAGCCCCCTAACCTGTGACTACTCCCATAGGAAGCTTGCTTCAGACTGGACACCACCCCCCAGCTCCCCTCACCTGTGTCACCACCCAAAGGCAGCCCCATCCAGACAGGACACCACCCCCCCAGCCCTCCTAACCTGTGACACCCCCCACAGGCAGCCCTCACCAGATGGAACACCCCCCACATGCAGCCCCCTCCAGACTGTACACCACCCCCAGCCCTCCTCAACTGTGACACCATCCACAGGCAGCCCCCTCCAGACAGGACACCACCCTCCAGCCCCATGTGCACATCCCTGCTGCCGCTATGGCAATGATTCCTGAGTCAAATCGTTGTGAGGCCTGATCCCTGTTACTCTCCCACACTCAGCACACACTCCATGTGTCCATGCCCCTGTCCGTCTTGTGGGTCACTTCTTCCTATTTCCAGCTCCATTTACTTACTCTCTCCACTTCACAGAC